>NC_068276.1:40591895-40891895 GCF_025860055.1 Xyrauchen texanus
AGGCTTCATTTTTTCCTTTACTCCTACCACAATATAACTTTACAAAGTAAAAGTATATGTGAAAAGTAACTTTTTTTGTATTACAAGTTTCTTTTGAAATGAATCTGAATATGCACATGAGCTCCACACTTATTGAATATGTCCTAATGTGCATAGGCAGAAACACCCTTCATATGTATGACAAATCGGCCCAATCTTCATCTAATCATCCTACTGCCTACTGCAATGCTGCTTTTAGACTGGCCTCTAACCTGAAAACTGCCTGGCTTGGTAGTACCTGCCAGGGGTATAACCCCCGCCGGTATAGTCTTCAGGGGTCACGGAGGCACACACGCCTCCCCACCACGACAAGGTAGCAACAACAGGGGAAGTTTTTATTTTTTTTGGTGTTTTTTTATTTTTTTAGTTTTTTTTTAGTTTTTTTTTTTGGTTTTTTCTTTTATCCAGCCTGGATCATCGACCCCTTCGCTGTGGCTCTTGGTTCTGGCACCCCCTATATCAGTTCCTGGTTTGTTCTTTGCTTAGTTCTTCCCCTCTGGGTCATATTCATCTGATAAATCAGGCAACTGTGAGTTTGTGCAGCTAGTACCACGACATTCTCCGCAAATGGCAGTGCAAGGGAGTCCATGTTTTTTGCATGTGCATCTCTTTGTGCTGCAGTCTTTCTTGCAACTACAGCGGATTACATCTAGTATTTCTGGTGGTGCCGCAGGCTGATCGACCATTATTGGCATAAATCTCCCATCCAAAACATGCCACCCCCAGTCTTTTGGGTCCATACATTCACTTCCCCCTTTCCACTCCATCATTTGGTAAAAGACCCGAAGACTATGGGACTTTGCAGCTGTTGACGTTGGAGGGAGAGTTTGAGGTTCCACTGGAGATGAGTTCTGAGTTACTTTATCACAGAATCGCCTGTATCTCAGCATATCCAGTGATTCATCTTGTTCGCCCCCATACAGTGATACTAGAGCTTTTTCACCTGCTGCAATGATGATGCCTTTTTCCACATTTTCCTGTGACTGGCTGAACACCTTAGCTTGTTCGAGAAAGCTAGTGTCATTCTTTACTTTTTTCAGTGCCATTCCCTTTCCTATGCCAAATAAACGAGAAGTAGAATCACAGCCTAAAATGGCATGGATAAAGAGGAGATTGTCACACACCGTGGGACCAAGTAACTCCTTTGTCTGCTTTATGCACCATATCCGTCTTGTTTTTGTTGCTTTCTTTGGTTCTGGTGCCAGAAACAGCTCCTGTGCATTCAGATCAGCATGATGCAACAAGAGTACTAACAAGTCTGTGTCATCACCTACTAAGACTGTGTCTTTTGTTCTGGCAGAGGCAATGGCAGTTTGGACAATGAGCACATCTGCATCGTGCTTTGCATGGTCTGTGATACACCCAGCCCTCTCAAGTTTATCACTGAGATAAACCAAGAACCGTTGTTTGTTTTCCTTATTGTTAAGGAACTGGTCCTTTTTGGATTGGATGATCATGTCACCAGAGAAGTGTACAGTCACACCAGGAGTAGCACCTGTTCGACGCAGTTGAGTGGCGTCTTTTATTGTTGGTTCTTCTTTGTAGCCATCAAAGACTATGCTAGTAGCCGTACCATATTTCTGTGTGACATATATGACATACATTTCACACACACTGTCATAAGTGGACCCTTGTGGCCATGGTAGACGATGTAGTAATCCACCCCCATCAAGGACATGCTGGACATCACTGCTGGGTTGTCTTTGCTGCTGCTCAATAGATTTCCAGAGGACATCGGCAAGAATTGCCTTGTTTGCCTGTAGGGGGAGGTAGGATGATTCAAACAAAGCAGGCGGGTGACTGCAGAGTTCATACTTGAACAGCGATGGCAAATCTTCACAACGGTCTCTCAGCGCTACAAGCCGCTGGAATAACAGCTGTGGATCTACTACCACTGTCTCTCCTTTGATCTTGACAGTTGATCTAGATGCAAGTGTCACTGCTTGGTCAGCTTTCCTGAAGGTGAATTCCTCCACTGGTTTCCCTACCATAGACTCCAAAATCTTGCACCCGATTTCCCTTGATTTCTCAACATCGACACCCTGCTGGGCTGTCATACCATTAGCAATGTTGTGCAGGGAAGGGTTCTCAGTGAATGGGTCTTTCTCTTTGAGATAGGCGACCAGGGCAAGAGTGTCACTGACATCTCTAGTCTGCCTGGCCTTGGACAGGTCTTTATGTTGGTCGCTGGTCTCATATGAGACACCCGTGAAGGACTGCATAGCATTGTTGATGTTTGCACATGCTGGCATTGAGAGGACCCACACCAAACGTTGAGTCTCTGTAAATCCTTTTCCTCTTGTTAAGCCTCCATGTGTTTTTACACTTCTCATGAGCACCTGCTCAATAATGAGATCAGTGGACAGTCCAGCCCAATACCTGTTGCTCCACCTCACTACGTAAAATCCCTCCTCAAATTTCTTGTGGACATCTGGATGTGTTTCAGGTAGGGCTATCATCATTTGCAGGTATACATAGGCTGACTTTGCATATAGTCTGTGTCCAGAAGCGGCAAAGTAGGGTAGCATATCATGAACACACTGAAGGTGCAATCTCCAGTTGCCTGTCCTCACAGCTTTGATAAAGTTTCTCAGAATATCAATCATGTCCATGTACTGCAGCCAAAGCTGTGCTGTCCTCATATGCATTGTTTCCTTCTTGTTGTTGAGTGCACTCTGGATTCTCTCCAAAACTTCAGCAGAACAAAGTTCTTCCATCGGCATATTAGAGGACATGACTTGGTTATATAGCTCACTTGCAACACTCAAGTCAGTTGTGACTGTTTCTTGGGTATCGGGAACTTCCTCATCTGGCTCAGTATCAGCGGCAGGCATCATCTCAACTGAAGGTTGTTTTACTGTGTCTTTGGTTGGTAGTGGCACATTGAAAGCATCAGCCAGCAACATGGTGTTAAGTGTGGCATCCACTAGCATGTGACCACGAACTGCCCTGGACACAGCCTTGCCAGACATCATGTGGCACACTGTATTTCCAGCATACACCACCTCTAGTAGCTCCTCCAGTCCAGTCCCTGCCATTAAATGTCCAATGCTACCCAAGAAGCTCATTTGCATGTGAAATCCCCCAAGCCTGAGGACTATTCGCTTGAGTTCATTGTTGCTTGGCTGAGACTGGATAATGGTCAAGGCTTTGCAGAAAAGGGGTTGGTCGAACGTCAGAACAGGGGTCACATCATACTGCAGAGCTTGAGTTGCCACAAACCTCAATGTTGAGTAAATGCAGGATTCATCACTGGGATCAAGATCAATCATTGGAAGGAATGTTACTGAAGCTCTCCCAGGGTGTTCACCTAAATGCAGCATCTGCATCATACCAGACCATGATTGCCTTTGAGAGTGAAGGAGTAGGGATGTCTTCCACAAAACATCCAGCTGTGATGTTTTGTTATCTGCTGGCAACAGAGCCAGTGGCTGATACACAATAGGTTCACGTATAGGAGGAATCTTAAAGTACTGAATGTTTATGCGACCAACCGCAGCAATATCTGCAGCAGTCACTTGGATCTTTGGAATAGGTTTGTTTTGTTGCATTCCTGGTGTAATGCAAGCTATTATTCCCATTCCATGGAACGTCCCAGTACCATCAATGGTTGCCACATTGTCTGCAACATATTGTATATGATGCTCTTCTGTGAATCCAGGGATCTCAGTCCCTTGTGCCACTGCGGCACTCTGTTCATATTTCATCACATCTGCATAGGAACAGGCAAAACCATGTTCATGGAGTGTGTTTACCAAAAAGCGTGATGCAAAATGGTGATGCATCTGGACCCCTAGGCCAAGCTGAAGAGGTGCAATCATCATCCTTGGTCTTATTGCTTGCATGATGGACTGTCCGATTGATGCAACCTTTGTATCAATGTTTTTACCAGCAAACATATTCCTCAGTAGAACTTGTAGTGACTCTGGAACATAGCTTGCAGCAGCTGCAATGTCACTTGAGTTTGGGTAAGAGTCGTTTAGGACTTCCATGAATTTGACATCACTTCCAATTAACTTTGCAGCGGTTTTAATTATATTCAGCTTCTCGTCTTCTGGATTCTTAGATTTTTGTTGCTTGTGAAATTCACGAAGAATTGAGTGGGCTGTGTCTCGCAAAGTGACCACACATTGAATTTCCAGGCCAGTCATTATTACTCTATCTCCAAAGTGTTCCTTTATTTTAATTTTCATCCACTTAGCACAATGTGGTTCACAACCTGTGTCTTGCAAGTACTCTGTCATCTTTACCATAAGGTCTTGAATAGTAATTTGTTCATCATCGTATTCTTCTAAAAAGTTTGCCACCTTTAGGAATGCTGTTGTTCTCTCATAATCTTCAGGTCTTCCGACTTTGAATCTTTTTGGTTTGTTGCCAGGGTTTGTTGAGAATTGACTCGGAATATTCTTCATATTTCGAAAGTGTTGTGGTACATTGCATCGGCTGCATGAAGGTCATGGACAGATGATATTCTCCCCAAAACTGTATCAGACCATTCATCGTTCCTTAAATGGCAAACCTGCACAATCATTTCCTGAAAGTCTCCTGTTCTTACTGGGTAGATATAAATTTTCTCTCTCTGCTTATTTTTCTTATATGTTTCAGTTGGTTGTCCACAGAACAAGCAATGCTCTTGAAAATCGAAGTTCTGTTCTGAGCGGAGATTATGTTTGATTTGGGGTTGTTGCAAAGATGGTATTACATTATCACGTACAATATTTTCTGCTTTACAATAGCTGCGACGACATTCGATGTGTACTCGGTCTCCAGGAATTGTCACTAAGCTACTTCCACGTTGAGCACTGGCACGGTTCACACCATTGCTGCCTTTTGCTCGTAGAACAACCGATGTGTTTTCATCACTGAATGACTCATTACATATTTTACACTTCTCCATTTCTCCCTGTTTACATACATTACACACTGCATAAACAAAAAGAAAAAAAAACAGTGTTGTCTAGCAATGAAATTAGGCCCAATTGAATTTCCTAGTGCTAGCAAGCTAACGTTAGTTTGTTTCAGTAAACTAGGCGATGCTACTTCAAGATGAAAAGTAGTTGTGGCCTTAAGTAAAATGTGTCTACAGTAAAATGTCTAGTTAGAAAGGAGTTGGTAACTTAAAATGTTCCGATTGGGTTTCTAGCCTCGATATTGCTGTTGCTAGCTTCTCATAATACTGCAAAGCTACTTTACAAACGGTGGAAGTCTGATGTGTGAGGTTAGGGTGGTCTGAAATACTTGCTCACTAAAAGAAAAGCAGTTTTGGTGTCTGGCAAAATTATTTTAAAGAGCTGGAATGTCTGGAAAGTGTGTCTATCTCTTAGTGTAGCTCATTTGCATATTAAAATTCATTTTCAAAGAAACTTGTAATACAATTTTTTTTTACTTTTCATGGATAATTTTATTGTATAAAGTTTTGTTTTGATAGGAGTAAAGGAAAAAAATAGCCCCATTGGGGTGTATTGTTGCCTGGCCTTACTGGCACGCATCTCGGATTGATGAGAATTTGACATATTTCCTCAACTAGGATTTCTTAGGACTTTTAGTATGTTGTTCTGGACACCTTATAGAAATGATCTATGCTGAAAAAAATTCTTTTACAATTAGTTCTATTTTTGGCTCCAAAATGAGTTACTTTGCCTGGACTATTAATCTTATGGAAAGAAATAGGTACTTTTATTCAACAAGTGGCATTTATCTGATTTGGCCACACCTAATGTTTTTGCTATCTCTCTGATGGGTTTGCTCTGATTTTTCAGCCAAATGATGGCTTGCTTCACTGATAGTAACAGCTCTTTGGATCTCAGAGTTGACAGCAACAGATTCCAAATGCAAATAGCACACTTGAAATGAACTCTGGACCTTTTATCTGCTCCTTGTAAACGGGATAATGAGGGAATAACACACACCTGGCCATGGAACAGCTGAGCAGCCAATTGTCCCATTACTTTTGGTCCCTTAAAAAGTGGGAGGCACATATACAAACTGTTGTAATTCCTACACCATTCACCTGATTTGGATGTAAATACCCTCAAATTAAAGCTGAAAGTCTGCAGTTAAAGCACATCTTGTTCGTTTAATTTCAAATCCATTGTGGTGGTGTATAGAGCCAAAAAGATTAGAATTGTGTCGATGTCCCAATATTTATGGACCTGACTGTATATATATATATATATTATATATAGTATATAGTATATATACCTTTTCTCTTTGAATTGAGTGTTTGATAAAGCAGACATACAATACAAGATGCTGAAGGCAGAAAATAAAAATACTTGTCTAAAACTGCTTTGTTTTTGACTCCTCCATTGCCCCGAAGAACAAAACATTCTCAAACGTACAAATGTAATATTAGGCTTTTTTCCCCCTTTGAACTAAAGGGGAATGCAAAAAATATAATGGAAGTAGTTCCCCCATGTAGCCTCATAGAAGATTACCCTGCTATAGTTCAGTTCTGCCTTTAAAACTCTCAAATGTAAAAAATGACTCATTGAAGATTTAATCTTAGGACATTTTAATTGATGTATAGTGTATCAAGGTTAAATATTCTAATGGTTTGATGAATGATTTTGATAAATTTATGGGTGGAAAACCGAAAACAAACCACCCCTCCCCCACTCACAAGTCAACAAAAGGCACCACTAGTTAGTTAGTTAGTTAATTAGTTAGTTAGTTAGTTTAAGTGCAATCATAATGGAAATGTTTTTTTTTTCTTTTCTAAACATCCCATTCTTTCATTGCCAATTGTGTCTGAGCCCGCCCCTTTAGGAATGCATTAGACCTTTATAAGCAGGCGTTCCATTTCTTCCAAATTGTCTTCCTTCAAGATTGCAAACTTCATCTTGGAACCCTTTCTTTTTCGTCGTCGATACACACTTACAGTGGACGGAACTCCTCAGCGAGAGGTGGACAGGACAACTCGTCGCCTGTGCTCAGTGCCTGCAAAGAGAGGCTTTCCGCTCCCCTGTGCATGAAAATGCCTGAAAATTACTTTGTCTGTGATTACTTTTAGAACTGAAAAATGAATAATTATAGCCTGATGTACCTTTTAAAATATGTGTTGTGATTCTTAATCACTTATAACTGACAAATCGATAAGTATAATCTTTAATCTTGCATTATTCATCTATTTTATTAAGAATGGTAAATATTCAAGGCTTAACCGTATAATGTACCCTGACAATCAGGTTTCTCATGACATGTAAAATATTATCCATGTTGTAAAACCAATGAATTAACCAGTATGATTTGTAATCAGGGATTTTCATGTTTTGTTACTTACATGTATAATAATCATGAAAGTATGTCATATTTAGTATGTAAATGCTTGCTTGTTTACATAGAGAATGTTGATGACAATGAATGTCATGTCTCTTGCACAGTTTTCAAGATAAATATTCATGATTATACATTCAATAGTATGAGTGGGAAATTTGTACGAATCCTCCACACAAAGGATTGTAAATCAACTTTGAAAAGGACAGACCAGTTGACCATGTGACTCTGAAAAGCCACTTCTGATTGGCTCAGTACACCTTTGGGGTGCGGCCAATTTCAGTTCAAAACTTTCCTACAAAGGAAGAACTCTAGCTCTTGGTCTCCTCTACTCTTTGGCTCTCTTGCTTCTTCCAGTTCACCACGTGTCATGAAGAGTAACTCAAGTAACTCTAACCCAAGGAAACTCGGGATCCGAATTCCAGAGGAAGCCTCTCACTCTCTGTTCTACGGTTCACACACCCAAAAGGAGTCGCAAGTCTTCCTTGCGGATGGCCTCACTTCAAAGCCCACCTCATCATCCATTGAGACAACAACTATCAACGATCATTACAGTGTCCAAGATATTTATGGAACTAACTTTATACAAAGAGCCAAAGAACCAAGCCATGCAATGAAAGAAATGCAAGGAAACGCAATGCCATGCAAGTACATCTCCAGACTTTTGCTCAAAGTGCTGGTGTATTAGTTAAATACTTTGGGTAATTTGATTGCAAATTGATTTAGACACAAAGAAGGATAAATGGTTCTTAAGGCATTGTCATTAGATTCCATACATTTCATTTTCTCTGTATTGATCATTCTGTCACTTTACTCACCAACATGTTTCATGTTGTATGTGTTAGATTAGTTTATGTTTAGAATAGCAATAAAGTTTGTCTATATCCAAAGATAAATTGACTGTGGTATACAGGTGAAACTCGAAAAATTAGAATATCGTGCAAAAGTTAATTAATTTCAGTAATTCAACTTAAAAGGTGAAACTAATATATTATATAGACTCATTACAAGCAAAGTAAGATATTTCAAGCCTTTATTTGATATGATTTTTATGATTATGGCTTACAGCTTATGAAAACCCCAAATTCAGAATCTCAGAAAATTAGAATATTGTGAAAAGGTTCAGTATTGTAGGCTCAAAGTGTCACACTCTAATCAGCTAAACACCTGCAAAGGGTTCCTGAGCCTTTAAATGGTCTCTCAGTCTGGTTCAGTTGAATTCACAATCATGGGGAAGACTGCTGACCTGACAGTTGTGCAGAAAACCATCATTGACACCCTCCACAAGGAGGGAAAGCCTCAAAAGGTAATTGCAAAAGAAGTTGGATGTTCTCAAAGTGCTGTATCAAAGCACATTAGTAGAAAGTTAAGTGGAAGGGAAAAGTGTGGAAGAAAAAGGTGCACAAGCAGCAGGGATGACCGTAGCCTGGAGAGGATTGTCAGGAAAAGGCCATTCAAATGTGTGGGGAGCTTCACAAGGAGTGGACTGAGGCTGGAGTTACTGCATCAAGAGCCACCACACACAGACGGGTCCTGGACATGGGCTTCAAATGTCAAACGTCTTACCTGGGCTAAAGAAAAAAAGAACTGGTCTTTTGCTCAGTGGTCCAAAATCCTCTTTTCTGATGAGAGCAAATTTTGCATCTCATTTGGAAACCAAGGTCCCAGAGTCTGGAGGACGAATGGAGAGGCACACAATCCAAGATGCTTGAAGTCCAGTGTGAAGTTTCCACAGTCTGTGTTTGTTTGGGGAGCCATGTCATCGGCTGGTGTTGGTCCACTGTGCTTTATTAAGTCCAGAGTCAACGCAGCCGTCTACCGGGACATTTTAGAGCACTTCATGCTTCCTTCAGCAGACAAGCTTTATGGAGATGCTGACTTCATTTTCCAGCAGGACTTGGCACCTGCCCACACTGCCAAAAGTACCAAAACCTGGTTCAATGACCATGGTATTACTGTGCTTGATTGGCCAGCAAACTCGCCTGACCTGAACCCCATAGAGAATCTATGGGGCATTGCCAAGAGAAAGATGAGAGACATGAGACCAAACAATGCAGAAGAGCTGAAGGCCGCTATTGAAGCATCTTGGTCTTCCATAACCCCTCAGCAGTGCCACAGGCTGATAGCATCCATGCCACGCCGCATTGAGGCAGTAATTAATGCAAAAGGGGCCCAAACCAAGTACTGAGTACATATGCATGATTATACTTTTCAGAGGGCCGACATTTCTGTATTTAAAATCCTTTTTTTTTTATTGATTTCATGTAATATTCTAATTTTCTGAGATTCTGAATTTGGGGTTTTCATAAGCTGTAAGCCATAATCATCAAAATTATATCAAATAAAGGCTTGAAATATCTTACTTTGCTTGTAATGAGTCTATATAATATATTAGTTTCACCTTTTAAGTTGAATTACTGAAATTAATGAACTTTTGCACGATATTCTAATTTTTCGAGTTTCACCTGTATTTTCGATAAATAATCTCATCCCTGTTTTTAAAAGATTTTTCTTCTACACTTGCGTTCATATTTTAATCATATCTATGAATTTCTACTCCCTGTATGCTGAATTATTATTGTTGTTGTTTTTGTTGTTGCAACTATTAATTATAATAATAACTTTAAAACCAGAAAGGCGAATAATGATAATAAAAATAATGGAATCAGACTAAATATTAATTATGAATTTTTGAAGCAAACCTCACAAAACAATTCACAAAACCAAAAACATTTCTAACTTTCTTCAAAGCTTATTTTGAATGTTTTATTTTTTTTATCTTTCTCAATGTCTCAAGGGTCTTGGCGCTCTGACATCACAATTTGAGAGTGCCTTCTCCCATGAAACGAACATTGCTTGACTGACAATATTTTTGCTAATGTAAATAAAATGATGTGGTTCATTACAAGTCTCAGGGCAGTTTCGAAATGAAATGTCCACTGTGTGGTGCTAAATGTGAGTGAAATGTTCTCCAGAACAGATGGAGGTTTTTAAGGTTAATGTTCTACAAAGATTTAAATCAACAAAACCTACCTCCCTACCCTAAACCTTAAACCTAAACCTAAACCTAATCGATAGTGTCAGAAAAAGCAAATGTGAGATGAAAAACGCAATTTCTCAAGCAACCACATAATTTCTGGTCCCTCTATGACACTTTCAGCTTACATGTTGACTCGCATGCTCTTCAGGACTCGTACCCCGTTCATTTGTATCGCTTTGTAAATGTAGTTGGTCGTGTAATGCAAATGTTAAAATTAGTCATGCGCTACAGTAAAAGGCATTGTGTGAAGAACAGAGTGAAAATTTAGCGTTTATGAACTAATAATCTGCAGTTTTACTTGTGATTTAAGTGAAAGGGGATAAAAGTCATTGTTATTTTAGCCCTAGTGTTCATTCCTTTGCCATATTTCATACAACAGGACACATAAAAATAATCTTGCAAACATTTAGTTATTCTAACATGATTCTATGACCAGGTTGTGAATGCCACTGGGGAGAAACATGGAACAATGACAGTAAAAAGGCGACTTAATCCAGTCGAATTTAGCAACATCCTCTCTCTCACAATCTCCTCTCTTGATTTCATTCTAGCTAGAAAAAAAAAAATACTTTTTACTTTTTTAATACTTAAGTAAAATTTTATTTAAATATTTTTGGGCTAGATAGTTGGACTTTTAATTGAGTAACATTTTCACTCAGTATCCATACTTTCACTTGAGAACAATTTACTTTTTACACCCCTGTAAATTTCCCATGAAGTCACAAGTACTTTCATTGTAATAAAACTTTTGTTATGACTGGGCTCATGAAGGGGTTAATTCATACTATATGACTATATCATTCATATATTCATTGAAAGTGCTCCCCTCCTGGCTCACAATGAGGGTTATTCACTTGCGGTACACTCTTAACTTTTCCAACTATGTTGTGAGAGAGTTTATAAACCATACTGTGTATGTCTATATGGTTCATATAAATTCCAGACAATTTCCATCTGGTACCGCCATGTGGGACTATTTTATATACACTTTAATATGACTTATATGTCATCCCTTCATCTCAGGGAATCGAGGTTACCTGTGTAACCAGAGATGTTATCCTGAGACTGCGGGACTGATTAGAGCATAGGCGGAAATCGCGGGGGTGATGGAGTTGTGTACTCTGTCTTTCTACCTGAAGTCCACTACAAGCACCTTGGTCTTACTGATGTTGAGTGAGAGGTTGTGCTCCTGACACCAGCGTGTCAGAGTGTGCACCTCCTCTCTGTAGGCTGTTTCATCATTGTCAGTGATCAGACCTACCACCGTCGTATCATCAGCAAACTTAATGATGGCATTGGAGCTATGTTTTGCCACACAGTCATGTGTTTACAGGGAATACAGGAGTATGCTGAGAAAACAGCCCTGCAGTTTTGAGGGTCAGTGATGAGGAGAAGTTGCTGCCCATTCTAACCACCTGACGTCTGCCTGACAGGAAGTCCAGGATCCAGCTGCACAGCGAGCTGTTTAGGCCCAGAGCCCGGTGTTTCACATCAAGCTTGGAGGGCACTATGGTGTTGAATGCCTATCTGTAGTCTACAAACAGTATTCTCACATATGTGTTCTTTTTTTCCAGGTGGGAGAGAGCAGTGTGTATTGTAGATGCTATGGCATCATCAGTGGAGCGGTTGTTGCGGTAGTCAATCTGCAATGGGTCCAGTGAGGTGGGCAGCACAGAGCAGATTTAATCTCTGATTAGCCTCTCAAAGCATTTGCTGATGATGGGGGTCAGAGCAACAGGATGCCAGTCATTTAAGCAAGTGATTTTTGATTGCTTTGGTACGGCCACAATGGTGGACGTTTTGAAGCATGTGGGGACTACAAACAAAGAGAGGGACAGGTTGAATATTCTGTAAAATCCAGCCAGTTGGGTCCCGCACGCTCTGATGACGCGGCCCAGAATGCCGTCTGGACCCACGGCTTTATGGATGTTCCCCTGTCGGAAGGGTCAAGTTACATCTGCAACACAGACGGAGAGTGAACCAACCTCTGTAGAGTCGGCCGCGAGTGCTCTCTCTCCACTCGGTGCACGGAGAACCCCACGGGTTTGATGGCTGAGCCTGGAATATTCGCAGACATCCAAGTTTCTGTAAGGCAGGTAATGCATCAGTTCCTCATCTCTCGTTGGAAAGAGATCCGCGCTCTCAGCTCGCAGAGCTTGTTGTCCAGAGACTGAACATTTGCCAGTAGAATACTGGGTAGCGGGGGTTGATTTGTATAACGTCTTA
Organism: Xyrauchen texanus; assembly: GCF_025860055.1. NCBI lineage: Eukaryota > Metazoa > Chordata > Actinopteri > Cypriniformes > Catostomidae > Xyrauchen > Xyrauchen texanus. The sequence goes on from NC_068276.1 coordinate 40,604,476, forward strand.
CTCTGATGAGAATACCGGCTATTCTGCGGCAGGGCAGCCCAGACATATGGCTCCGCTGGCGTGTTTGTAAACAGCGGGTCGGCATTGAAGAATTTGAAGTCTGGTTTTCGGTGTGCAATTGCAAAACAAATATTCAAATGCATTTGTCTGTCATACATAATTTACATTTATGCATTTGGCAGACGCTTTTATCCAAAGTATAATAAGGCAGACAACATCCAACAAATAACTGTAAACAAAACAAACAAAAAACTGCAATGTTGTGTCAGAGCTCGCAACACAGCAGCCATACTCTGCACCATCTTGAGGTTTGAGGATGTGAATCATCAAAAACAGAAGGAGATTGAGAAAGTGGAAACTGTCTGAGCAGGGAGGAAAATGTATATTAAAAAATACTTATATATTGATCTGTTTCTCACCCACACCTATCAAATCACTTCAGAATATATGCATTTAACCACCAGAGTCATCTGGAATACTTTTTATTTTGCCCATATGTGGATTTTAAGGGTTCAAAATGTTGGGATCCGTTCACTAACTTGTATAGACCTAAAGAGCTGAGAAATAATTCAAAAAATCTTCGCTTGTGTAAAGCAGAAGAAAGAAAGTCATACACATATGGGATGGCATGATTTTTGGGTGAACTAACTTTAAGCACTGAAATGTGGACTGACAACCGAATTTAGCTGCAGTGTGTTCGAGGTCTATATGTTTGTGTGTGACAGCGAGATGATGAGAACAAGTGAGTGAGAGACTGGGAGTTGCCCTTGGTCTGCTTCCAGTCTGTGCTATAAGATCAATATATGAGTATGGCCTCTCCCCTTCTTACACTCAGGGATAGGGGACTCCTTCTCCCCATTACAAAGTCACTAGGAACAAAGTATAGAAGTATATTGAACCATGTGGTGAGGTCTCAACGAACAGTACAGTGCTGAATACCAACCTGTATTAAGACCTTATATTTTAAGCTTAGTGATCCATAAAAAGATGGAGATCTGATTGGTCATTTGTTGATGGACATGATAATCTAGCTATAGTCAATTCTAAAATATTTGTCTTAAAGCATAAACACACCAGTCTGTATTAGTCATTAAATGGTAATTATTTACATCCTATTATAATAGAGCATAAATTAGAACTGTAAGACAGAGCAAAATGTGATTAACTGTAGTAACAATACATTAAAGCAGTGGAGCATAAATTGTAACATTCAATTAGAGACTGTTTGATTGCCAAGCTGTTTGATAATTGGAATCAACTTTTATAAGCTGCCATCGGAAATGCTGTTTTGTTGGTAATGAGCTGCAATGACAATTAACAAGAATTGCTGATTAACAAAAAGGGTCCTCTCACACATAGAGCTCAAAATTCAGATCATGTTCAAACACTATAATGCTAAAGATGTGCGTGCAGTGTGACCACAATCAAATATTTCCTTTGTAATTGTTTTCAGACAAGAATATCAAGACAGATACGAATGGGACATGTGTTTATTTAAAAGCACAAAGGATGCTTCCTACTGCCATTGGGCTGTCCTTGCCCATTATGAGGTTTGACTATTTGGCTCCAGATGTTGCATCAGGGTGTGTGCACATGGGGGTGTGGGGGAGGTGCCTGTGATGCCTGTTGGTGTGAGAATAGATGGACAATTTGAAAAGGAAATATGCCTCCTCTGCAATGTTAATCTCGTCCTCACAGACATCCAGCATGTCACCCCTAATGAAGCCCCCACAGACAGACACTTAAAAAGAGTTAAGAGTAAATTAACCTTCAGGAGTTTGCACTTTGCTTTTAATACAATTTATACATTCTTGTCCTTTACAAACCTTCGCCAAGGACATTTGCTCATTTAACAGAAAGCGGTCATAACATAAACGCCCTTTACCGATGACAAACCTTGTGCAGCACCAATATTTGAGACAGTACAGAAAGCAGAGCATATCTATAGGTGAATCTCTTCTTTTCACCACATGAAATGACTCGCATAAATCAACTGATATTCTACTCTGCTTGTCATTGAATTGTTTGTTTGCACCATCTAATTGTGTGTTTAATGACAGGATCATCGTGTGTTTAATGACAGGATCATCATGCATAATGTTTTATTGATGTTGATTGCTTTATTCATTTTAAACATGTACTTACACTGACAGTACTCACAGCTTTTCATCATCTGTATGGTAGACAGGGTTGGCGAGTAATGAAATACATGTAACAGGATTACATTTTTAAAAAACAAAATATAAGTAACTGTATTCCACTACAGTTACAGTTTAAATAATTGGTAAAATAGAACCAAGTTACATTCAAAAAGTATTTTAATTACTGAAGGGATTACTTTGCATTTTATTGTCATTTGTTTCGTTTAATATTTCGTCCTTTCAGATGGAAAACATTTATACATATATGCTTGCTGACCATGTCAAGAAGGGATCCTTCTCTCATCAATCTCACACATGTGACAGTATTAAAATAGTAAAATAAAGAAAGATATTGTTAATTTACAAGAAATTGCTAAAGATACTGATTTCAGGCCAAATAGATTAGATAATACATTTAAGTTTTGGGCAGATAGAGGTCTGAAATTATAATACCAACTGTTCACTGATAAAGGAATGGATACCTTTTAAAACCTAGCAAAATTATGAGCTTCAAAATTCATTTTTCTTTTTTTTATTATTTACAGGTAAGAAGATATTTATTAACAGAAGTTAAAGTAAAATAAATAAAAAAGGAAATGCATATATTAACAAATAATATAACTGATACATAAAATACAACTAATCCAAAGAGTGCATTTGAAAGAGATATACAGGACACTCTGAATAAAATTATATGTAGGTGGGAGGAGGAATTAAAAATACAAATTAATCAGCAAGACTGGGAAGAAATATAATATTATATATACCATATGACTCAATCCAGTGTTTGGAGGGAATATGCTTGGAAGATACAAATTAGATTTTTTATAACACCTGTTATTCAAAGTAAATACAATAGCATGGTAAAAGGGGAATGATGGAGAAATGGAGGGGGAAAGAATGCTGAATACAGTCAAATTCTATAGTGCTCTAAATTGACAACTTATTGGAATGAAGTGATTAGACAGGTTAATTTAATATTTAACAGCACAATAGAAATACACACAGAAAACCTTATTTTGAGAAAAATGCCATTGTCCTTAAGAAATAAGACTGATCAATATATGTTTAGCGTAATCAGAATTGCAGCTTTGAAACAGATTACAAACAATTTCAAAGATGGAGGGAAACGATTTTGGAAATATACCAAATGGAGAAAGTAACAACAAAAATTAATAGTAAAATTCTGGAATGTGAACATCAATGGGATTTGCTAAAAAATATTATAAATGATTTTAGATAGATTGTTTCATTCTGATTCTTGTTTTTTCAACACAAAATATTTGTTAAAATATAAGGTATGATGTCCTATCTCATTTAATATTTAAAAAAGGAGGTGATACCTTAACATTCCACTTTATATTAAATCCAATATAATTTGTAAATTAATAATATTATTCTACATGTTATTTATAGAATATGTTGTGAATGGTTATTTGATATGGTTATTCAAAATAAAGTGTTTTTTTTTTATTTATCTTTCTTGATGTACGATTTGAACATTGTCTTTAGTAAAAAAATAAAATAAAATCAAAAAAGCTTAAATTAGTCTACTTAAAAAGTGAGCACTTGCAAAAAAAATAGTATGCAATAATAAGACATATTTTTTCTTTTTATAAAAGAAGTACTTTGTGTACTGCTTATATTGCTTATTGCTTATATTATTATAACTTCAAGTAAAATACTGTATGTTCATCTTGAGTCATGAAAGAAAGAAGAGGTTTGGGTGGCAATCACCCCTTTCCATAGTAATCTCAAGCTTTTAATATTTTAAAAACTGTTATTATTTGCATGTATCATAATAATCCTTTTAAGTGGCTGTTTTATAAATAGCCTAATATATTATGTTTATATTAAGATATTTTTTGCTATGCCTAAAGATGGTCAATGAAAAGCAATACAATTTTAAATAAAATACAACACTCTATCTGCTGAAATCTGCATTTAGATTCTCAAATAAATGATATATAATTAAGAGTCTATTTTGTGGATTTCAAAGATTTCATAAAGTGTTTTTAGACACGGGGGAGTGACTTGATTGCATCAGAGATGTAATTTTACTCACAGCTGATTGGTTCAGCAACTGTTAGCGATCTGTATTTCAGAAGAAATCTGCTACACAGCAGGTTAACCCTGTAGCGCAAGTTGCTATGATGATGAACACCGCTAAAAGCCGACCAACTTTCATACCTAAAACCTACGGTTGAAGCCAACTAAACTAAAATGTAAAACCTAGCTAACCACCAAAACCAGCTTCATGCTACAAGCCTCGGTTCTCTGGATCAATACACATCATGGAAACTATTTATTTAGTCAAACTGTAATAGATTGTTTGAATGTATTTGTCTCCACTTGTAACTCTATGTACGACATACAATTGAATAATCCATGCAAAGAGAACTATATATATATATATATATATATATATATATATATATATATATATATATATATATATGTGGTGTACTGAATATTCAATCAAACATACCATACTCAGAATTCAGAACTAGTGTTCAAGATATACTGTACTCAGGGCTGGACTATAATCTGTCATACTGGCATTTTCACGATGGGCTGACGTACTTTTGGGCTGATCAGGGGCGGAATGTCCATCGGGAGAAGCAAGCGGGCCGGTGGTTCTGCCACGAAACGTGCTGAATGAGCTCCGATAAGCAACAATGAGCCGCCGCCTTGTGCAGAACGGACCACAAAACTGTGCCGCGATATGCAGAAAAGGACAGCGACCCATACCCCCCCAACAGTTGGGCCAGTTGCCATGTAAAATCCCGGGCCGATTTCTCTTCCCAGTCCAGCCCTGACTGTACTAGTGACATAATTACAATTTTGATCTTGGTTCTGTAATATCACTTTTTCCCAGCCTTTCATGTATGACATGAGCTAATTCTTGTTTAGCATGAATGAACGTTTGTCTTTTTATCTCTGCCCTTTAGTCAGCTGCTATTTAACACTGCGGATTCCGTTGTGTATACATGCTTTTCAGCAGGCTAAAACTGAGCAGTGGTCCTTTCTTCTTTTTCACATGACTTTCAGGATGGAAAGGCACACCAGGACTCTTAATACATCTAGTATTTAAATAATCCTTGCTTTTCTCAATCCTTTGATGTCTTTGTTCACTTTGAGAAAGTTATCATAATGCAGGCCACTCTGTTGTTGGAGAGTGAAATGCAGAATCACTCTGCCTACCTATTCTTTCGCATCCTTTCACAGCAAAGAATATCTACATATCCCTTTCTTCCTCTTATCTCTGACTGCAGTCGTTTAAGCTAATTCCCTGTGCCACCATGCACCCAAAGCTCTGCAAACTCAAAAAGAATCAGCCATGCTTATCTGTGGCTGCTACAGAAGGAACTATAATGACAGACAGTTATCTCAAGAGAAGTGCTTAATAATTCAATGGCGCATGTATGTAGGTGAAGTAATTTCTCATTACCACCGTTTATGCTGGTTGCCATGGCTCAATGTATATTTGTGTTGAGTCTTATCATTTTAATAAGATAAATGGGTAACAACTAATAATTTACTAACAGTGCCGGATATACTGTGTATTAAAATAGTCAATATACTGTACAATAGTAAAAGCTGTGAATTGAAAAATCTTTAATCTAGTTACTGTGTATATTACTACACAGCATCCATACAATAATGTTCTATAGAAAAATATCAGGTACTTATTATCTATATCTTCTTCTGTATATTTTCTGTAAAAGGTGGAACTTGAATTTGATATGCATGAACATATACATTTGCTTAAAGGAACACTGCCCCAAAAATGTCAATTCTGTTCCCCTTCTGTCACTCACTTGACTTTGTGTTGTATGTAGTGACATAAGGAGTCTTTATTGAGAGCATCGCGTACCTCTGAACTTGAGAAAAGGCCAATGAGAAATTGGCAGACTGAATTTGCATGTCCCGCCCCTGGACATACGCATATACAGGGAAGAGGGTGTGCGTGTGTCAGTCAGATTTTTTTCTTTGGAGCTGAGTGGTTGTGCAGCAGCAAGCTGAGTCTCACTACTGTTCCACTCACCTCTGTTGGTGAAGCACTGCTGTTGGATCTACGGCGCATCATCAGCGGCTTTCTCCTTTTCTGCACGCTGTGCAGTCCATGCCCCTGGGCGCTTCGACAGCGCTTCTGTCTAAAAAAGTGTTTCCTCCTAAAAGTTTGTTTTCTCTAAAAGGGTTTCATTTTCACTCACAAAAGAGCAATATACAGCAGGCGTTGGACGCCCTTTTTAGAGCCGCTTGACTCAGCGCTCAAGGCCCTCTCCTTGAAGAAGGCCCTCCTGATAGCATTTGCTTCCATCAAGAGGGTTGCAGACCTGTAACCGTTCTCTGTCAGTGACACTTGCCTGGAGTTCGGTCTGGTAGATACTCATGTCATCCTAAGACTGCGACCGGGCTACGTGCCCAAGGTCCCTACGACCCCCTTCAGGGATCAGGTCATGAACCTGCAAGCGCTGCCCCAGGAGGAGGCAGACCCAGCCTTTTCGTTGCTGTGTCTGGTATGTGCTTTGCGTATCTATTTGGACCGCACATAGAGCTTTAGATGTTCTGAGCAGCTCTTTGTCTGCTTTGGCAGACGGCAGAAAGGGAACTCCATCTCCAAACAGAGGTTAGCTCACTGGGTCATTGACACTATCTCTCTGGCCTACCAGACCCAGGCCGTGCCAGCCCCCTTGCGGGATAGAGCACACTCGACGAGAAGTGTGGCATCCTCGTGGGCACTGGTCAACAGCACATACCTAGCAGACATCTGCAGAGCAGCGGGCTGGACAACACCCAACACCCAACCTTTGCGAGATTCTACAATCCCAGAGTTAAGTCGGTCTCGTCCCATGTTTTGTCAGGTCCGAGCCAGTAGAACTCCCACAAGTCCTACTGCCCCCGGTCACTGTGTTTTTAGAGCTCCTCCCTCATCAGGTAGGAACTGCCACAGCGCCACTCCCATGTGTGGCTTGACAACCCATGTAGTGTATTGGCCACATATCACCTCCCCTTTGTCTGGGCAGGATGTGGTCTCCACAGGGTATTTTCCCCCTGAAAGAATAGGATCGGGAAAGTTTGCCTTCCCCGACACATTTTTATAGCGTTAAGATAGCCCCAGCCGCTTTATGCTCTATGTGAGAAACATAGAGCGAGAAAAGGCAGTGGCTGGCTGGCTTGCTCCCATGATGGTCATGTAGCGCCTATTCCCACCCTAGGGGTGCTGGGAACCTAAGGTCTGTGTATGACACCTTTTTCTGGGGCGTTGGGGAGGGATACGTGCTGCCGATACAGTTGCTTCTAGCACGCAGCAGCCTGCTTGCATCTGTGTTAGCAGTTCACTGTTGTAAACTCTGTTCCCTGATGGAGGGAATGAGACGTTGTGTCCCCTTTGCCACGACTCTAGACCTACCTCTGTAAATGGCCATACCTTATTCTCGGCTCCTCATTGCAAAAACCTGACTGACAGACGAAACGCCCGCTTCCCTTTATACCTGTATGTCCAGGGGCAGGAAATTCTGTCTGCCAATTTCTCATTGGCCTTTTCCCAAGTTCCGAGATACGCGAGGCTCTAAAGAAAGACCCCTTTTGTCACTACATTCGACACAACGTCTCTTTCCCTCTATCAGGGAACAGAGGTTACAACAGTAACCATGACATTTTCATTTACTCACTCTCATGTTTTTAGGCAGAAGATGTTAGCTGTTGAAGATGTTAAAGATGTTAGACAAAATAGGCCAATTGACAAAGGTGGGCTAGGCCTACCGAAGATTTTGTTTTATTATTATTATGCATTTGGTCTCAGACATTTGGCTCATTGGTCGCTTCCACCTGAAATAGCCTCTCCCTGGTTTTGTATTGATTAAGTTCTTGCCATATTTTGCCATTGCAAAGCCTTACTATAAATCTAACCTGAGAAGTTAAATTACACCCCTTTATCTCGCATTTGCACTTGGTATGGACAAAAGTGTCCAGAGTATTTAATTCAGATATTTATCTAATTGTTGCCTTGAGCTTATAGCTGAACCCAAAATTACGTATTAATAAGTCCCCTTTCTGCTGGTCAGAGTTGATTGTTAGGGGGGTTACTACACTCTGTGACCTATATGAGAGTAGTGTGTTGAGATCCTTTAAAAATTTGGTTCAACATTTTGGGATCCCTAGATCTAAATTATTTAGGTATCTACAGCTACACCATTTGCTCTGTACTATTTTTGGGAATAGCATACACCCCCATAAAGCGGAAGATACTATTGATCTTCCGCTTTATGTACAGTAATACTATTGGTGATTACTGCTTTTGAAAAAGGTCATGGGGCGTTAGTGTATTACTCCTTGTTAATTCAGAGTCTGGGGGACAGAGCCTCAACCACTCTCAAGAGATTATGGGAGAAAGATTTAAACTTGGAATTGGAGGAGGGAGAGTGGGCTAGGATTAAAAAAAGAGACACAGACGCAAGGGTGCGCCTTATGCAATTCAAGATTTTACATCGGTTCTTTTGGACCCCTCCTAGATTGTATAGGCTTGGTCTTAAAGACACACCCACCTGTTAGCGATTCCCCTCAGAGGATAGATACATAACCCATGTCTTTTGTTAAGATCCAGGAGTTTTGGTCGAAGTTTCAGAGTTTTGTGTGCGATGTATTGGGCACTCTGGTATCTTTTTGCCCCAGACTCTGTAGTTTTGGGTGATGGGGTGGTCATCGATATTGAAAATAGTCACATAAAGTGTTGGGTCTTCACCAGTGTCATGATTGCAGGAAGATGATTTTAAAGGGCTGGAGGTTCCCTGGAGCACCCTCTTTTCAAGAGTGGTGCTCGGAGTTGGGAAGGGTGGAGGCCTTTGAAGTGGGGTCATTTAGAAGAATGAAGAAGTATAGCTTGTTCATGGACAAATGGGGCGTGTATATGTCATTTACAACCCCAATTCCCAAAAAGTTGGGACACTGTGTAAAATGTAAATAAAAACAGAATGCTATGATTTGCAAATCTTATAAACCCATATGTTATTAACAATAGAACATAGAAAACTTATCAAATGTTTAAACTGAGGAAATGTACCATTTTAAGAATAAAATAAGGTACTTTTTAATCTAAAAAATGTTGGGACTGGGGCAACAAAAGGCTGGAAAAGTAAGTGTTACAAAAAAGAAACAGCTGGAGGAACATTTTGCAACTAAATAGGTTAATTGGCAACAGTTCAGTAACTGTCACAATCACACGGCAGAAGCAAGAATGCAAGTCACTCCTTTTAATGAGAGGTCAGAATACACAAAAACAGTACAGAAATATGGGGGGCGGGGGTAATGGAGTGAAGAGTAATGGAGTGGTGAAGAGTAATGGAGTGAATCCTGTGCAGGTGAATATCCAGACGAGACAAACCACGAAGACACCGAACAGGAACACGAACCAGAATGGATAGCAGACAGGCACACGAAGAACAAACACTGAGGGCACCAATCCAACGATCTGACAAAGAGAGGAGAGTGTGATGAGTATATATATATATGAGTGAATAGGCAGCAGCTGGTGCAGGGAATGAGATCAGCTGGCACGCTGATCAATGGAACGAGCGGTAACGCCCACTCACACACGCTCACACACACAGAACAACAATAAAACGAGACATGAAGGAAACAGCGAATTCATGAACCGTGACAGTAGGAACGCCTCCTGGCGTCCCCAGACTCCCTTACCTGTCAATTGTAATCATCAATAAGGGAATGATCCAGGATGTCTCTAGCAGGCACCCAACTTCTCTCCTCCGGACCGTAACCTTCCCAGTCCACCAAGTACTGGATTCCGCGTCCCCTCCGCTTTGAGTCCAGAATACGGTCAACCAAATAAGTGGGTTCCCCTTCTACGAGTCACGGCGGTGGGGGAACCGGGGCTGGCGGATTAATGCGAGAATGAAATACGGGTTTGATTTTGGATACATGAAACACGGGATGAATTCTCCTGTACACTGGAGGAAGATTGAGGCGGACTGCCACCAGACTAATGATCTTGGTGACAGTGAATGGGCCAATGAATTTGGGAGCAAGTTTATTAGAAACGGAGCGGAGAGGAATGTTCTTGGTAGAAAGCCACACTTTGGAACCGACGACGTATACGGGAGGTCTCGACCAGTGGCGATCGGCCTTGGCCTTGGTGCGCGCTCCCGCTTGGAGTAGAGTCTCACAGGCTGTAGTCCAAGTGTGACGACACCTCTGGACGAAAGTGTGAGCGGAGGAGACCGCGACTTTGGACTCCAGACTAGGAAAAATTGGTGGCTGGTAACCTAGACTACACTCAAACGGAGATAGGCCCGTGGATGATACTGGTAACGAATTGTGGGCGTACTCCACCATTGACAGTTGTTGGCTCCATGAGGAAGGATTCTTGGAGACCAGACATCGCAACGTTCTCTCCAAATCCTGGTTGGCTCTCTCTGTTTGCTCTGGGGATGAAACCCTGAGGACAGACTAACAGTCGCACCCAGTAATCTACAAAACTCTTGCCAAAATTTGGACACAAACTGGGGTCCTCTGTCGGAAACCACGTCCGTCGGGAGGCCATGAAGCCGAAAGACGTGGTTAACGACTGTAAACGCTGTCTCCTTGGCTGAGGGTAATTTGGGCAAGGGAATGAAGTGGGCCGCCTTCGAGAACCGGTCCACCACGGTCAAAACTACCGTGTTACCCTGAGAAGGTGGGAGGGCAGTGACGAAATCTAGTGCGATATGGGACCAGGGTCTCGAAGGAACCGGCAGCGGTTGAAGGAGCCCATTTGGGGGTCGATTGGAGGTCTTACCAGTGGCACAAACTGAGCAAGCCAAAACAAAACTGTGAACGTCGCGAGCCATACGTGGCCACCAAAATCGTTGTTTGACTAAAGATGTAGTGCGACTAAATCCTGGGTGACAGGCCACATTGGAACAATGCCCCCACTGAATGACGTCGGACCGTAATCCCTCCGGCACAAATAAACGGTTCGGTGGACAGCCGAAAGGAGGCGTTACCCCTTGTAAGGCCATCTTGACCTTCGATTCGACCTCCCATGTGAGTGTAGAGATAATTAAGGTCTCTAGAAAAATGCACTCGGGAGTAGACGGGCGATCGGCGTGGTCAAAAATGCGCGATAAAGAATCAGGTATGATGTTCTTAGAACCCGGGCGGTACAAGAAAGTAAAGTCAAAACGTCCAAAAAAAAAGTGCCCACCGAGCCTGCCTAGAGTTCAATCTTTTAGCGGTTCTAATGTATTCTAGATTCTTATGGTCGGTCCAGACGATAAAGGGTACCCCCGACCCTTCTAACCAGTGACGCCATTCTTCCAACGCTAACTTGACTGCCAACAACTCTCTATTACCAATATCATAATTACGTTCGGCAGGGGACAAACGGTGAGACAAAACCGTGCACGGATGCATTCTGTCGTCAGTAGGAGAACGTTGGGATAACACTGCACCTACCCCCACCTCTGACGCATCGACCTCCACCATGAACTGACGTGATAAATCAGGGGTAACCAGGATGGGGGCTGAAACAAAGCGGCCTTTCAGTTTGGCAAACGCAGCCTCAGCTGCGTCTGAGCACCTGAACGTAGTTCTGGGAGAGGTCAAGGCGATCAGAGGCAAGGCCAGTTGGCTGAAATTGCAAATGAACCGCCGGTAAAAATTGGCGACCTTCTCAGGATCCATACGCATCCCCTCAGATGACACAATGTACCCTAAGAAAGGAACCGACTGTGCATGAAAAGCGCATTTCTCCGCCTTGACAAAAAGCCCATTCTCCAGGAGCCTCTGAAGCACTCGTCGAACGTGCTGCACGTGTTCCTGGAGAGAAGAAGAAAAAATCAATATGTCATCCAGGTAGACATACATGAACTGGTCGACCATATCTCGCAGCACGTCATTGACAAGTGCCTGGAAGACTGCTGGGGAGTTGGACAAGCCGAAGGGCATGACCAAGTATTCAAAGTGCCCCCTGGGGGTATTAAAAGCAGTCTTCCATTCATCCCCCTTCCTAATGCAGACCAAATTATAAGCATTACGTAAATCCAATTTTGTGACGATCGATGCTCCCTGCAACCTCTCGAAGGCTGAAGACATCAGCGGCAAAGGATAAGTATTCTTTACCGTGATGCTGTTCAGCCCCCGGTAGTCAATACAAGGTCGCAGGGATCCGTCCTTCTTCCCCACAAAAAAGAACCCCGCCCCCGCTGGAGAAGAGGAAGGACGGATGAACCCTGCTGCTAGAGAATCAGAAATATATTTCTCCATAGCCTCTCTTTCTGGAACAGAAAGTGAATATAACAAAAAGTAACTCTATAGCACAGTCATAGGGACGATGTGGAGGGAGGGAAGCAGCACGAGACTTACTGAACACTTCCTTCAGGTCTAGGTACTCCGTGGGCACGTTTGACAAATCCACTGCTTCCTCCTGAAACGAAGAGACAGAAACAAATGGACAAGCAGACACAAGACAGGACTCATGACATTTACTGCTCCACTCTGATACTAATCTCTGCTGCCAGTCTATCTTGGGATTGTGTTCAATGAGCCAGGGGTGTCCTAAAACAATGTGTGCAAGGAGGGGAGTCCAGAATATAGAAGGAAATGGTTTCAGTGTGGTTGCCAGATACGCTGAGTGTGATGGGTCCAGTGGTGAATGAAATGGTGGGAAGCGCTTGGCCGTTGAGAGCTTGAACTGCGATGGTGCGGGTGAGAGGCAGAAGGGGAACCTGAATCTTGAGTGTGAATGTGTAGTCCATGAAGTTACCTTCTGCCCCGGAGTCCAGTAGTGCTCGACAGTCGAGGGTGTGGGCTGCCCACCGTAGTCTTACCGGGAGGAGCATAGATGTTGATGAGGTCTTCTCAGCGGAGATCCCACCTGACAGTAGCCTCTGATTTACTGCCGGGCTTCCCCTTTTACCGGGCAGTTGAAAGCAAAATGTCCCGCTGTGCCACAGTAAAGGCAAAGGCCCTGGGATCTCCGCCTCTCCTTCTCCTCCCGGGAAAGCCAAGCTCGCCCGACCTGCATGGGCTCGTGATCGTAGACGGGGCTGGCCGCGTCCCCGCTGCTGGTTCGCAGAGTCTCCGCTGATCCAGACACCCGAGCGGTTACCCTCCGATGTTCGACTCGGGAGAGTCGGGAATCCACACGGAGCGCCAGTTCGATCACCCCATTGAGGGTAGTGGGCAAATCCAGAGCATAAATCTCTGTCTGGACGCGGTCAGCCAACCCATGCAGGAACATATCCCACTGCGCCTCCTCATTCCACTGACACTCTGCTGCCAAAGTCCGGAACTCGATAGAGTAATCAGATACAGATTTCTCATCTTGCTTGAGGTTCGCGAGAATCCGTGCCGCTTCTCTGCCCGCGACCGCACGGTCAAAAACTCTCTTCATCTCGGTGGCAAGTGTCTGGAACGAGGTACAGCATGGATCTTGGTTCTCCCACACCGCCGTCCCCCATAGCGCTGCCCTCCCAGTCAGTAGCGTGAGCACAAATGCAACCAACTCGGGAACAGGTAGGCGGGGCTCTGACTGGGAGACGTTCTCTGGTGGTACAGGGGGAGCGGGCGGTGTGGGTGGCGCAGTGGGAGCTCGCATAAGTTGGAATTGCTGAGTGAGCTCGGACACCTGCGTCACAAGAGCTTGAATAGCCCGACCCGTCTCATTCATGTTCCTCTCCTGGGAATCCATCCGTGCCATACTGGTCTTGATGAAATCTTCCAGAGAAGAGGAGGTGCCACTTGCTGCTTCCATAGCTTGGTCAGATCGTTCTGTCACAATCACACGGCGGAAGCAAGAATGCAAGTCACTCCTTTTAATGAGAGGTCAGAATACACTAAAACAGTACAGAAATACGGGGGGGGGGCTGGTGAAGAGTAATGGAGTGAATCCTGTGCAGGTGAATATCCAGACGAGACGAACCACGAAGACACCGAACAGGAACACGAACCAGAATGGATAGCGGACAGGCACACGAAGAACAAACACTGAGGGCACCAAACCAACGATCTGACAAAGAGAGGAGAGTGTGATAGTATATATATGTATATATATATATATATATACATATATATATATATATACAGAGTGAATAGGCAGCAGCTGGTGCAGGGAATGAGATCAGCTGGCACGCTGATCAATGGAACAAGCGGTAACGCCCACTCACACAGGCTCACACACACAGAACAACAATAAAACGAGACATGAAGGAAACAGCAAATTCATGAACCGTGACAGTAACATGATTGGGTATAAAAAGAGAATCTTAGATAGGCAGAGTCTCTCAGAAGTAAAGATGGGCAGAGGTTCACATATCTGCCAAAAACTGTGTCTTCAAATTGTGGAACAATTTCAGAATAATGTTTATCAACTTAAAATTGCTCAGACTTTTGATATCTCATCATCTACAGTACACAAAATCATCAAAAGTTTCAGAGAATTTTGAGAAATCTCAGTGCACAAGGGACAAGGGTGAAAATCAACATTGGATGTGTGTAATTTTGGGACCTAAGATGGCACTGCATTAAAAACAGGCATGATTCTGTAATGGAAATCACTGCATGGGCTCAGAAACACACCCAGAACTCATTGTCTGTGAACACAGTTTGCCTTTCCACCTACAAATGCAGGTTAAAGCTCTATCATGCAAAGTTGAAGCCAAATGTGAACTTGATCCAGAAACGCTGCCGTCTTCTCTAGGCCAAAACTCATTTAAATTGGACTGAGGCAAAGTGGAAAAATGTGAAACTCTTTTTGGAAACCATGTACGCCATGTCCTCCGTACTAAAGAGGAGAGGGACCATCCGGCTTGTTATCAGCACTCAGTTCAAAAGACTGCATCTCTGATGGTATGGGGGTGCATTAGTGCCTATGGAATGGGCAGCTTGCACATCTGGAAAGGCACCATCAATGCTGAAAGGTATATAGAGGTTTTAGAGCAACATATGCTTCCATCCAGACAATGTCTTTTTCAGGGAAGGCCTGGCATATTTCAGCAAGACAATGCTAAACTGCATACTGCATCTATTACAACAGCATGGCTTCGTAGTCCAGATGCTGAACTGGCCTGCCTGCCATCCAGACCTTTCACCAATTTAAAACATTTGGCTCATCATGAAACGAAAAATACAACAAAGTAGACCCAGGACTGTTGAGCAGCTAGAATCCTGTATCAGACACAAATGGGACAACATTCCTCTTCCAAAACTCCAGCAACTGGTCTCCTCATTTCCCAGACATATACAGACAGTTTTTAAAAGAGGGGATACTACACAGTGGTAAAGATGGCCCGGTTCGAACTTTTTTGAGACATGTTGTTGCCATCAAATTCAAAATTATCTTTTTTTTCCCTTAAAATTGTAAATTTCCTCAGTTTAAACATTTTAATTATTTTCTATGTTCTATTGTGAATAAAATATGGCTTTATGAGATTTGCAAATCATTGCATTCTGTTTTTATTTACATTTTACACAGTGTCCCAACATTTTTGGAATTAGGGTTGTATGTGTGTGATTATTATTATATTTTGTTTGTGTGTGTGTGTTTGTGTGTGTGTGTGTGTGTGTTTATATAATTTATGACCACAGGGATGTTCCTGGGGCCAGGGTGGGATTGGGTGGGGGAAGGGTAATAGTGGGGGTTAACGTTGATTCTGTGTATATTTGTTTTGTTTTTCTAAATTAATTTATGTGAATCAATAAAAATAAAAAAATCTGAAAAAAGATGTTAAACAGAATGTTAGCCCCAGTTAGCCTCATTCACTATTTTGTTCCTTACCTAGGGCTGACACGATTACTCGATGTTATCGAAACGCTGACAATAAATAAATGACAAACATTTTCATTGTCGAAAAGTTATTTGATATAATTTAACGTAACATGAGATAATATGAAACTAATGATGGTGAGGGGAACACTGCAGCTCGTGCCTGACTGAGGAGAGAAAACACAGCTTACAGTCCAGATGCACTCCAAACTTTCCAAACAGCTTCAGGTGATGTAGATCACAAAGTATGAGGAAATTATACAAAAACACAAAATAACTAAATACAGAAGCACTCCCGTTCCACTGAAGATAAACTTGCATCTCAGAGTATCATTAAAGTAAACACCCGCCATTATGTCTTTAATGCATCCTTTATTAAAGTTCAAATAATAGGGAAGCAGGTCATGCAAATAAGTACAAACTCCGAAACTGGCATATTTCTGTGTGGTCAGCGCCGCTTCTATGAGTCGGGTGAAGTACCCCAATCTGAGGGGAGAGATTGAAACTGCACCTGGTTTATGTACACTCTAGTACGGGCACACTCGTTCATCACGCACGCTTGCTGCATTTAGATTATAATGTGACTCGCCACGAAGTGAATCATTATACATGTGTTGCAGTGTATATCTTAAACAAATCGGTGATATGCAGCTCTATTAATAAGAGAGAGGTTTTTTTTTTTTAAGAGTTTCAGATGGAATTAAAGTTGTTGTTTTTGCTTGTTTTCCAATATGAATATCTAATACTCCTTTAAAATAAAGTTATATATTCAATGTTGAATATATTAAATATAAAAATATTTTAAAATATCTAAAAATCCTTAAAACAAGATACATAAACCTGAAGCAACATCTATTTAGACTTGCTTTCAGAGAATGTATCTGGAATATAAGTGAATTAAGTGTATAAGTGTGTTTTTTCACTTGCTTATTCTTCTGCCAGTGCAGTCAAGTCAAAATAGAATTATATTCAAGATACATTCTCTGAAAGCAAGTTTAAATATATTATGTTGTTTATCAGGTAAATGTATCTTGTTTTAAGGAGTTTTAGATATTTTTTAATGGAAAACAAAACACTTGATTACAATATGTTTTTTTTTTTTTTTTGCAGTGAAAGATTTTACTAATTAAAACTAATTGTTTTCTCCTTTCATTCAATGAATGTCATTTAGAGGAATTTGTACTAATTTTGTGTTCTTTATTACTTGTAAGCATGTTTATTACAACCTTTTAAGCCAAGGTAAAAGCTGAATAGTCGGATAAGAGCTACTGATGAATCATTTCAATAATCGCCAGAATAGTCTAATAATCATTCTAATAATTTTTAGATTAGTCTATTATCAAAATAATTGTTAGTTGCAACCCTATTCCTTAAATTTAAAGTCAAAGATGACTTAGGCTGAGGTGACATCTCCTTTTGTGTACCACAGAAGAAAAAGTTGTACACGTAAAGCAAAAATAGGGTGAGCAAATAATGTCATAATTTAAATTTTGCATCCTTTTGCTGACTATCTTGTATTTTTTTTTTTTTGCTAAATTTGATTTTCCATAGCTTTAATATCTCAGATTTTTAGGAGAAGATTGTTTATCCTCCTGTTCTGCCATCTGTTTCTGAGAACATATCTAAAAGTGTCCAAAACATTTTCTGTTTTTTACAGGTAATAAACCGGATGTGGTGTTACACAGCAGTCACATCAAACTAATCCTCAACTAAATGAAAAACTATAGATATACTAATGCAGTCAAACATGGCCTACTTTATGGCATAAAAATAAGGATAATGTATTTGGTTAAGCTAGTCCTCATGCCATCCCAGATGCGTATGCCTTTCTTTATACAGCAGAACAAAAACAAAGTTTTTAAGAAAAATATATCTGCTCTGTAGGTCCTTACAATGTAAGTGAATGTTTAGGACCTTTGTAGCTCCAAAAATCACATAGAGGAAACATAAAATTAATACATATGACTCCAGTGTTTAAATCCATATCTTCAGAACCGTATAATAGGTGTGGGTGAGAAACAGATCCAAATGTAAATTCTTTTTACTCTCATTCTCCACTTTAACTTTAACTTTCAGATGTGAAAGTGAAAGTGGAGATTTGGAGTAAAACAAATGACTTATATTTGGATCTTTTTATCACCCACAACTATTATATAGTTTCTGAAGATATGGATTGAAACACTGAAGTCATATGGATTATGTGATTTTTGGAGCAACAAAGGTCTGACCACTATTCACTTGCATTGTAAGGACCTACAGATCTGATAAATTATTCTAATAATCTTAATTTGTGTTCTGCAGAAGAAAGTCATACACATCTGGGATGGCATGAGGATGAGTAAATGATGAGAGAATTTTCATTTTTAAGTGAACTATTGCTTTTAACACGTTAAGTATGCCAATTATGTTATTATGCCAAATTCAATATATATTTCCTGTAAAATAATAATTCTGCAATCATTTATTTACCCTCAAGTGGATTTTTTCTTCTTCTGTAAAACACAAAGGAAGATGTTGGGTAGAAACATATGGACTTTTCACACCAAAAGCAACGCAATTATGAGAGGCTAATCACCAACGATAGAAAGCGACACAAATGACCGCTGTTAACAAATTCTAGCCTTTACAATAGGTGGACAAGTAATTTTACCCCGGTACAGTAGGTGGCTCAACGTACCTTTCGGCTGGGCTGAAGAAGAAATATTTTACAAGCAGAACATAAAGAGAAAACGTATTTCTCTACAAGCTGCAGCAATGATGAAGTGTTTGTTATTGATTTACGGATACTGTATGTGCACTGGAGAACACCGTGTTTGGGTTTTGCATTATTCAGTGTCACTGAGATTCCAGATTCTAGGCTCTTATCTTCCATGTGTCATTCTGGACACTAGGCCTGTGGCCAGTCTGGCCCAGCCACCACAGTCCAGTAATCAATCAGGTTGTACCACTGCTTTTAGGCCCCTGTGGCAATACTTTGGTGAGTCAGCAAGGTAAGGTGCTTATATGAGATTTGACAGAGCTCCACCAGTAAAAAAGCCACCCCTCGTATTTCCTGCTGCTGTCTGTACATTTATGCTCAGCACTTTCTCTCGTTTTTACCTCATACACCTTTTAGCAATAACTAAAAAAAAATCCTTTGAAACTTTCTTTGGGATTTTCTCTTATCCATCCTTAGTGGCATATTCTCCATTACCATAGCTTCTTAAAATGGTGTAACACTCTCTGCCATAACTCATTCCATGGGTAGCTGTCGACTTGGTCAATGGCAGGGGTTGGGTCCTGTTCTATGACCTCTGGCATTGCATGTGGAGACGTGTCTCAGATGAGCTGGCTGGTGGACCATGGTTCCACCTCAGTAGGGGCCTGGGCTAAAGTAGCTTGGCAAAGGAAACGGTGGGAAATGTGACCTTGTTTAGCTCTCTAATGGAGAGTCTGGCTTCAATCCACCTCACTGCACAAAGACAGTTTCTCAATCAGGGGCCATGATCCCTCTGCTTGCCACCGCTGCCCCCTCACACATCATACTACTGACACTAATTGTCACCAGCAAGTGCAGCGGATAAAAAGCTTTGCCCAACAGAAAAGACAATGAGTCAGGAAACTGGCATTGCTCTAGGAAGTGAAAAAGTGTGTGAATGTTTACGTGGGCATACAGCGATCAGCCACAACATTAAAACCACAAGCCTAATATTGTGTAGGTCCCCCTGGTGCCACCAAAACAGCTCTGACCCATAGAGGCATGGACTCCACAAGCCCTCTGAAGGTGTCCTGTGGTATCTGGCACCAAGACATTAGCAGGATATCCTTTAAGTCCTGTAAGTTGCAAGGTGGTGCCTCCATGGATTGGAATTGTTGGTCCAGCAAATCCCATAGATGCTCAAACGGATCGAGATCTGGCGAATTTAAATTCAACATGTTGAACTCTTTGTCATGTTCCTCAAACCATTCCTGACCATTTTTGCAGTGTGGCAGGGTGCATTATCCTGCTGAAAGGGACCACTGCCATCAGGGAATACCTTTTCCATGAAGGGGTGTACGTGGTCTGCAAAAATCTTAAGGTAGGTGGTACATATAAAAGTAACATCCACATGGATGCCAGGGCCAAAGGTTTCCCAGCAAAACATTGCCCAGAGCATCACACTGCCTCCGCAGGCCTGCCATCTTCCCATAGTGCATCCTGCTGCCATTTTTTCTCGAGGTAAACAATGTGCATGCACTTGGTCATCCACAGGATCTAAAATAAAATGAGAATCATTAGACCAGGCCACCTTCTTCCGCTGCTCCATGGTCCAATTCTGACACTCACGTGCCCATAGAAGGTGCTTTTGGCAGTGGACAGGGGTCAACATGGGCACTCTTACCAGTCTGCGGCTATGCAGAACCATCAAAGTGGTTCTATTGATTGACCTGGCCATTTATCTGGAGCAACTTAAAGAGATGTGTCCAAAAAGACTCCTTCACATAAAGATTTTTGCTCCTAAAATACTCACATAACTGCACTCCAAATCCATTCAGAGAATGGCATAAACTTACCAGCAACTATTTGTGACTCACCAGTTCACAAAAATGTAGCTGAAATGAATGCATTGGTGAAAGTCCAACCGTTGAGCACCATATTTGGACGCGCAGTGCCAAGATTTATAGGTACAATGTATAGGTAGAACCTTAAATACCCTTTTCTAACTGTGAATTTTAGACAATGCAAATGTGAGAAGGAAGGATGGGCCACACTGTGTGTGCCACCTCTGTTTTCAACAGCCATTCAGGACACTGGAACAGGAAGGTACCAAACTGGAATATCCATCTCATGTAAAAGGTATAAAAGTATCCTTAAAACAGCCACACCCCATTCTGAGTCTACAATAAGCTCCAGGAGGCACTAATAGATCACCCCATTCTGAGACTCTGAACGAGACTGTAACAGATCACTTCAAGGTTCTGCATCTTCGCTCTAGCTGGAAAAACAGAATACAACTCTACTCCAAAGAGAAAGGTCCCCATACCAGGGAGAAACAACAGAGACAATCAGTGACAAGGTTAAGATCTGGTGAGCAAACCTTTTCTCCAAGTTTCCTACGTCTGCGAGTTCCAGATTGTTACATACATTCTGTGCCAGAATCACCTGGCACATCACATCTGTCAGCATATATTGATATGCTTACAGTTTAACAATGTTGTATGACATTGACCACGTTTACATGGACACCAGAAGCCATATATTGCGAGGAAGCTGCTTAAGGCTTGAAGTTGATTTATGTGTTTACATGAGCTGCGTTCATGGCATTCTCTTTACTCCTGTATAAATAATTCAGTAAGAAACTTTCTCCACAGCAACATAATTTCCCAGCATTGCTTGTGTAAATAACAAACACAGCATCCGAGGAAGACTTTGCCATTTCATTCTCTGTTGCTTAGCTTCTTTTACAAATATAAAAAAAAATGTTGCTGTGTTTGATTCCATAACATTTGTTTTGTAAGGGGGAAAAACTAAATGTTTTTCATTTCTGTTCATTCTGATCAAAAACAGTATTTTTTTTTGTTCCGGTTCTGAAGTATTGCAGCCTCCTTTACAAAAGTTACTGGTTAGAACAAAATAAAATAATGGTTAATAACTTTCTTTTTAAAGTGACAGTACTGTGCACTAAGGGGTGTGTAAAATACCAATTGCAGTGTTGCCAGATCTTGGAAGAGAAAGAAGCAACATGGTCAGAAAATAAGCCACCTGCCTCACCAATATAAGCTAAAATAAGCAATTTTCGTTGTGTGTGGTGTATTTTAGGCATAGAAATCATAACAAGCACTTAGTCAAGTCATTTCTATTTGTATAGCGCTTTTCACAACACATGGTTTCAAAGCAGCTTTACAGGAAATTATGCATTAACAAAAAATTTAACTGTAATATCTATAAAGTGATCATTGTGTAGTTTGATTAAATATTATTGTAAATTGTGTATATAAATTAAATAATTAAATAATAATTGTATTTAGAACCCCTGTGTGCAAGCTGAAGGTGACTGTGGAAAGGAACACAAAACTCCATAAGATGTTGGTTAAAGGAGAAAAATAACCTTGGGAGAAACCAGACTCACTGTGGGGGCCAGTTCCCCTCTGGCTAAACAAGTTAACAATAAGTAAATAACAATAAGTTATATATGTGCAGTGTAAGTCTTTCTCTCCAATTTGGACTGCCCAATTCCCAATTTACTCTAGGTCCTCGTGGTGACGTAATGCCCCACCTCAATCCAGGTGGTGGAGGACGAATCTCCATTGCCTTTACGTCTGACACCATCAATCCATGCATTTTATTACATGGCTGGTTGAGCACGTTACTGCAGAGAAATAGCGTGTGTAGAGGCTTCACTCTATTCTTTGCGGCATCAACACACAACTCACCATGCGCCCCACCGAGAGCGAGAAAAATGTTTAGCGACCACAAGGAGGTTACCCCATGTGACTCTACCCTCCCAAATATGTATTAATGGATTATAACATAAATGACTTGAAAAAACTTAATTTACATTTACCTCTAATAATGTTTTCATTGAATTTGGATTAGCCATGCATGTACTGTATATGTATGATTTATACATAGTTCTATGCTCACCATAGTTCTTCATTCAGAGAATGCAACATCCACAATAGGCAATTAGGCAAAGGAATGTGTGATGCATCAGTTTCCTTCAGGATCAAAGCACATGTTTCATTTTTTTCAGGCAACATTTTAGTTCCAAAAAGTAAACTGAGATAAACCCTTTGGTCTTTATTTTAATGAAAAAAATATTTGAACAAAATTATCTGGTTATAACCAGTTTCCAGCATTTAAAACTTCTAGGTTACTGTTGTAACCTCCGTTCCCTGATGGAACAAGACATTGTGTCGAATGAAAAAACACTAGGGGTCTTTCTTGAATGCCTCGGTTACCTCTGAACTTGAGAAAAGGCCAATGAGAAATTGGCAGACAGAATCATGCATCTATCCATTCAGGTTTTGCACTGAGGAGCCGAGAATAAAGTTCAGCATCTTGGCCGGGGGGACACAATGTCTCGTTCCCTCCATCAGGGAACATGGTTACAACAGTAACCTATATGTTCCCCATCTGTCGCTCACTTGGGGTCCCTATTCAATCACGCCATGTGCTGCATTGTGAGCTGGTGATGTGGGTGCGGGCAGGCAGTTGCGTACCAAAGAACCTAAACTTTTTTAGCTTCCCGGCATCCCCGAAGGGGAGGAACAAGCAACGTGCCAAGCATGGGAGCAGGCCGTGCCAGCCACGCCTTTTTTCTCTCTATGTTTCTCACATCGAGTTAAAGAGTCTGGGGCCATTTAATGCTATAACACGCATCGGGGAAGGTGTTCTTTTCCAATTCCTATTCTTTCAGGGGGAAAAGACCCCGCGGAGACCACATCCTGCCCAGCCTGGGGGGAGGTTAATTGGGGCGAAAATACGTGGAAGTGGTGTGGTGGTAGATCCTACCTAGCGATGGAGGATTTGATACAAACATAGCAACCGGGGGGGCAGAGGGGACTGCCCAAGGAAGACGCAGGTCCACTGGCATGGTGACCATACCGTGGAAAATACTCACAGGTGGATAATCCGTGAAGGCCAACTCTTTGGAGCACCAATTCCAGTACAGAGTAGTTAGTACCCATAGTGGTCTGGTCGGGAATTCCTCCACTGAATGGAGGGGAAGGGCGCTATGTGCAAGTGGAAACACCCAGTCAGTCGTTCTACGTGCTCGGACCTGAGAGAATACGGGATGAAACCGACTCAACCCTGAGGTTGTAGAATCTTGTAAAGGTATTGGGTGTTGCCCAGCCCGTCGCTCTAGAGATGTCTGCTAGGGAGGTGCCGTTGGCCAGTACCCACGAGGATGCCACACTTCTCATCAAGTGTGCTTGAACCCGCAATGGGGTGGGCATTGCCTGGGTCTGATAGGCCAAGATGATGGCGTCGACGACCCAGTGGGATATCCTCTGTTTGGTGACAGCGTTCCGTCTCCGCTGTCCACCAAAACAGACAAAGAGCTGCTCAGAACATCTAAAGCTCTGTATGGCAAGCAGCGACCTGAGTCTCCAAAGGAGGAGATGGTGGGTGAGTTGCGACATGTGACGAGAGCGCTTGCCACCGTGGTGATTTATGTATGATATAATGGTGTTGCTGTCTGAACGGATCAAGACGTGCTTGCCCCGAAGTAGCAGGAGAAACCGCCGCAGTGCAAGAATTACAGCCAGCAACTCAAGACAGTTGATGTGCCAACCCAGCTGGGCCCCATCCAGGAGGCTATGTGCCCGTTGCACACGGTATCCCAACCCCATTTGGGGCGTCTGAGGTGACCAGAACGTGTCGGGACACCTGCTGTAGGTGTACAGAAAACAGAGGTCTGTCCAGGGGTTGAAAGTCTGGCGGCAGGCGGGGGTGATGAACACACGGTATGTGCAGTCATTCAGACTGAGTCTAACTCCATGCTGAGAAAAGAAATGCTCTGAACCGGGGCGAGCTTCCTCTTTTCCCAGTTGAACTGAAGCCCTAGATGGCTGAGGTTCCTGAGCACCTGGTCCCCGTGGGCGCACAGTAACTCTCAAGTGTGGGATAGGATGAGCCAGTCATCAAGGTAGTTGAGTTTGCGGATGCCCACTTCCCTTAGCGGGGCAAGGGCTGCCTGTGCGACCTTCATGAAGACGTGAGGGGACAGGGACAGGCCGAAGGGGCGGACCTTGTACTGATATGACTGGCCGTCGAACGCGAACCATAGGAATTGTCGATGTTGAGGCAAAATAGAAACGTGGAAGTTCGCGTCCTTCAGGTGCACCGCTGCAAACCATTCCTGATACTGGACGTATGTTAGAATGTGTTTTTGCTTGAGAATCTTGAACGGGAGTTTGCGTAAGGCCCGGTTGAAAACTCGCAAGTCCAGGATCGGTCGTAAGCCGCTGCCGTTTTTGGGTACGATGAAGTAAGGTTTGTAGAAACCCTTCTTCATCTCAGCTGGAGGGACTGGCTCTATTGTGTCTTTAAAGAAAAGGGTCACGATCTCCGCACGTAGGGTGTTGGCATCTTCGCCGTACACCGAGGTAAAGCGGATACCATCGAAAGTGGGTGGGGGCCTGGCGAACTTAATCACGTAGCCGAGTCGGATGGTCCTGGTCAACGAATGCAACGGGTTGGGAAGTGAATGCCAAGCTCCGCACTAAGCGGACGATCAATTTCGACGTACCTGGCGGGGCTTCGCAGCGGAACGTAGCAGGTAGTTTTGTGTCGGGAGGCAAAAGAGGCTTTGATGCTGAGAAAAGACTTGAAGCACTTACTTTGCTCCGCGCACCCAGCAGGGGGCGGATTAGTGACTGAGGAGGAGGTCCTGTGTAGGCGTCCTCTGGACTCTTCAGAACCGGCCGGTCGGGGGACAGCAGTCGTGGGTCCGGATGAGAGGGGTTCGCATCCGGGGTGCCGGGACTGCCGATGTTTGGTGCCAGGTTGCCGTGAGAATGGAATTTGCGGGCCAGAAGTCCCAGGGAACAAGGAAATAACTCTTTTTTTGAGAATGTGGGTACCACATTTAAGGAAATACGGGTAAATGAGGATTCTCATCCCGGCCCTCCACTGGGGGGGGCAGAGTGGTTTGTTTAACAGCTCCGGAGCAAACGTCTCGTTCCCTGGGTCGTCCATCTCAGGAACACTTGAGGGCCTTCTGGGTCCTCGAGGACATCCGAGACGGGGGGCGTACGCTTCCTCCGGGTGCTCGATGCTGGGGGCTGAGAGCTGGGCCCAGGTTGAGGCGGAGCTGTCTGGCATTTGGAAGCCGCAGGGGGATGCCCTCGGCAAGCAGACAGAGAACAAATCTCGCTGAAACGGTGGCGAGGCATGATATGAGAGATGGGAGACGGTCTGTTTCTTCACCGCATACTCTCACTAGACAAGCAAACTCAGCAAAATAGTTATGAAATCAGATTTCCAAAGTTTGAATGTCCCTATGGATCTTTTTACATTTGAGTCTTCTTTAAATCTGTGCATGCTTGGAAGTTATTTTTCTGCTGAGCAAGCTTTTTCAAGCCCAGGATAGCAGCCTGAGGTGAGTCAAGTCCCATCTTTCACCAGACCATGTCGACATGTTAATTTTGCTCATCAAGAAATGTATGCTTTTGAATAAGTAGCCAAGAAAATTACTGTTTTAGGCTAGGTATGCCATTTTTAAATCTGCTGATAAAGGATGAAGGCTATTTTCAATGATGTGCCTCTTTCATTCTTTTCAATCTTTTATACTGTGTGCACATCATATTTAGAATACATTAGGTTTATTTTAGGTTATATCACAGGCCTATTTACTTTTTTTACATTATAACTGTTATTGTTAATGTTCTTTACTGAACAGCTGTCATATTAGATAAAAGGCTAATGCACGACTACACGTCATGAAATACGCACAACTTTTCAGCACATTAGCCTACCTGTTAATTATTTTCAACAATGTCCTGACTGTTTTATTATGTTAACTAACTTTTACTTTGTGAATTCCACTTAAAACTGTCTGGGTTGCTCTATTGGTCCTGCACCATTCATTCAGTTGTTTTCAATAAATATGCCCATTTTATGTACACCATAATGATCATCATAATGCAAGGCAAGCATGTCACAGATAAATGCCCCTTTTCAGTGGAATTTAGCATTGGATAAGTAATAGATTAGGTATGTTAAATGGTTTGCATAAACACATTTTTCTTCTTTTTTTTTTACTGTTTTCTGAAGGTTCGCTTCTTTTTAGACTAGTCAACTTCAAAATTTCCATTTAAACATAAGTAAAATTAGTCATTCCGCACATCCCTAGTTGCTTCCTTCCTACCCTAATGCACTATGCTCTCTGAAATGTTACCACTTTTCCTCAGCAACTGGAAACATGCAATGACTGGCTTACATTTCACATACAAGAATCCTTTACCATTAAAAATGTAAAGTTCACATGATTACAATTAAGCTACACAAAGCTCTCTTGTTCTCTTTTGGGTGTCTTTGTCTAACAGTCTTAATTCTCATAATTCCATCATGCTTTAGAATCAGTAAATCATCCAGGGGCAGAATTACTATACATTCCCTGTAATGCATAGTTTCACACAAAGAGTAGTAGTGTAATATTGAGCACAACTAAATTTACTTAGATGTCTCATCTTATCTTATTTGACCTGCCTTTTTTAAAGGAAAGGAGTCTGTTTGTGCTTAAATTGCTTACAAGAGTAGGGAGCATGTGATTCCATGCAAACAAGCTCTTAATAGTTGTCATTCTAAATTGACCTGTTCACAAATTATGGTCTGGCATATTCTCTGTCCTCCTAACAAATCTTAGTATGAGACTCCAGACAGTTCTTGGTTAGAAAAAATCTAACCAAGAACTGTTGTTGTGAAAAAATCTAAACAAACTAATTAAAAGCCAGAGGCGCTGTAGTGGCAATGACTTTAACATCAAGCAATTCTACTGGGTTTTTCTTATCCCATTTCAATAATAACTGATCAGAAACATTTGGCTAATTGCTTTGTACTACTCTAGCTAATTAGCGCTGACTAATTTTACTCATAGCTTTACAAATTTCTTTGCAATTAGGCAAAACTGTTCTCTGTTTATATGAATGTTTCTAAGTTAAGTGCTTGTATTAAACAAAATGTAAGTGTAAATGATACTGCAGAGAAAGCCTTGGAAACATGTCATTTTTTGTCCCTTATTTTTACAATGGTGAATGCAGTAATGTGGTAAACTATGGTATAGCATACTCTGTATCGAAATTAGTTTTGATTTCAAAGAAAAATTGTAAGTAGGGAATGTGCCCAACCTCACAGGATCCATTGCTCTTGGTCACACTCTTTGCATCACTCTTCTAAAATTCCTTCTCTTCTCCTCTTTTCCTTCATCGTTACCTGTCACTCTCTTAAGAGTAAGACAGTAGGCTACTAATTTGCTTGCTGGCAGATGAATTTTAAAAGATATGAGCTCACTTGACTACCATTTCCCTCAACAACTGAAATCAAATTAAACACTTGTATAATAATAATAATTAATAATATAATAATAATTATTATTATTATTACACTTTCCCCAAACTATTTCAATCAGTTATCTCATATGGTATCTCATGGACCTGTTTTTCTCAATTATACATTTTTTACATCATGATGATTCATTTTAGTCACTTGTCCCAGAGCCTGTGGCTGCCTTCCAGGCCTCCGGATCCTTTCCCTGCCCTGTGGCCACCTCCCAGGCCTCCAGACCCAGTCCCTGCCCTGTGGCCACCTCCTAGGCCTCCGGATCCTTTCCCAGCCCTGAAACTGCCCACTAGGACCTGGATCATCCTCCTACCGTCATCTGTCTTGGGGCGCCAGGAGTCGCCCTTTATAGGAGAGGGGGGTAATGTCACAGTTTGTCACCACAGTGTTCAACGACTCTTATTTTGAAGCTTTCTCCTGCACTACATTTCCCAGTATCCTCTGCCCTAATCACTTCTTGTTAACCCTCATTAAGTTTCCAAGTATGTATATATATATACCTGCTAGTTTTGTTTAGTAGTTGTCAGTCCTTGAATTGTTATGTTTGTAGTGTTACAATTGTATTGTTGAGCCTTTAGTCTGATCCACTCCAGCATATGTTCCACTCCTGTTATGTGATTAAAGGATTTAAAGTTCCTACCCCTGCATCTCCTCTCTTCCTCTTGACTCCAGGACACCAAGCGTAACAGTAATATATGCTGTCATGTACTGACTTACATGTATTGTTGTTCTTTGCCAGGGGTGTAAAGTAACGGATTGCAAATACTCACGTTACTGTACTTTACTACTTTTTCCCAAGAATTGTTCTTTAAGTATTTTAAACATTTTATAATTTTTCTTCAACTTGAGTACATTTTTAGTGCTGTAACTGTACTTTTACTGTACTATACACATGTCTGTGTTCGCTACTTCCCTGTCCTGATTTTATTTTATCTATCAACATGATTGGCTAGGGAGAGTCTCGTGACTCCCATCAAATAAAATCACACATAAAAAACTTGAACAGCAGCTGTAATTCTGGCTGCAACTGTGGAGAATTCCTCAAGCACATTTTACAGCTGAACTTAACCGGCCGCATCTGGAAGGGATTTTCACAGTAAAAAAGGCCAATTGCTTGATCGTGTCATGTGAGTTTAACTTGCTCAAGCCAGATATCAGCATTAATCCTGCCATTAATTTGAGGAAACATATCGATGTAAATTGTATATTTCTGCTTGCTAGATTCTGTGTGTCTATTTCATAGCCTGTAATTTAACTCTATCATTTTAAATCTATCACTGAGATTATTGGGCTGATGTGAGAGATTAATGCAATGTTATCAATAGGGCTGGGGAATAAAATTGTCTTGATGTTTAATAAAAAAAAGAGAGATGCCCTCGATCAAACTTTTGAGTAGTTTTCTATATTTAGCCTATATTCTACATATAGAACAGGGGTGTTCCTTACATCAATTGTGATAGCAAGAGCACCACTGGTTGGTTGATCTAGATGAAATATAAAATAATGACTTTTAATTTCCTGACATATGTTGCTGCGAGCTGTTTGATTGACAGGTGGCTAATGTTTGAGTGCTTATGCTGTTCGCGACTAAATTATCAAACTCTTGAACTCTTGAATGAATCTTTATAATTCCGCCAGTGCCCGTCTTGGTGAGGATTTAATGTAAATGCATTCGTTTATGTCTAAAGTGAATTTAAACAGTGGGACAAAAAGCATATTCACATCAAAATGTCGGACTAAACAAAACTAGCGGGTATATATACATACTTGGAAACTTAATGAGGGTTAACAAGAAGTGATTATGGCAGAGGATTCTGGGAAATGTAGTGCAGGATAAAGCTTCAAAATAAGAGTCATTGAACACCGTGGTGACAAACTGTGACATTACCCCCCTCTCCTATAAAGGGCGACTCCTGGCGCCCCAAGACAGATGACGGTAGGATGGTAGGAGGATGATCCAGGGGTCTAGTGGGCAGTTTCAGGGCTGGGAAAGGATCCGGAGGCCTAGGAGGCGGCCACAGGGCAGGGAAAGAGGACAATTTGGGTCCCCATGTGCTGCTTAAAGTAATCACACAAAAATGAAAATTCTCTTATCATTTACTCACCCATCTGTCTATGACTTTCTTTCTTCTGAACACAAATTAAGATTTTTAGAATAATATTTCAGCTTTGTAGGTCCATTCAATGTAAGTGAAGGCATGCCAAAATTTTGACACTCCAAAAAGCACATCAATGCAGCATAAAAGTAATACATACAACTCCAGTGGTTTAATCCATGACTTCATAATTGATAGTGACAGGTGTGGGTGAGAAAATATAAATATTTAAGTCAGTTTTGGCTAGAAATCTTTCTCTCTTCCCAGTAGGTGGCAATATGCATGAAGAATGTGAATCACCAAAATCACAAGAAGAACAATATTACATTTAAAGTGGATATTGACTGAACAGGGAGGAGAATTAATAATAAAAAAGGATTTAAATATTGATTTGTTTCTCACCACATATATCACGTTGCTTCTGAAGACATGGATTAAACCACTGGAGGCACATGGATTAGACTACTTTTATGCTGATTTATGTGATTTGTGGAGCTTCAATATTTTAGTACCGATTCACTTTTTACTACATGGACCAAAAGAGCTGAGATATTCTTCTAAAAATCTTAATTTGTGTTCTACAGAAGAAAGTCATACACATCCAGGATGGCCATGAGGGTGAGTAAATGATGAGAGAATTCTAATTTGTGGGTGAATTATTCCTTTTTAAGCATGATGTAGCCCCTGTACCAAACAACTTTTCCCATGCTGCTCTATCTCCTCTAATGTGCAGGACATGACGTTCCATGTGATTCTGCTAATTTAGCATTTTTTTGCATTCCTTGCCTTGTTTGAACATGTTTTATGCACAACAATAATGCTCTGTCTGCATTAATGGAAATTTAAACCCTACATATAAACTGATTTTAATGTAATTGTTACATACATTACCATTTACAATGGTGATCAGTGTTTTGAAAATAACTTTTTAATCTTTTCATTTCTGTTATCATGTCTCCCTTTTATCATGTAGTGTTTATTGTAGATAAGTGATGTATTTTAAAAGTTGGCATACAGTAGTCATTATAATGGGATATAGGTTTTGTAACTCAGCACTCAATACTTACTACTCATGAGTACTTTTACATGAGCTACTCTTTTACTCTTACATGAGTAGTTTTTAGGACAACTACTTTTACTTTACTCACACAATATATTTTGGGAAGTAACAGTACTTCTACTTGAGTATGATTTTTCAGTACTCTTTCCACCCCTGTCCTTTGCAGATACTTTATTATACATTTAATTTATTTTCCCATGTAATTAATGTTGTATTCATTCATTTAATATAATACATAACAATATAACTTCTTTATAACATAACTAGTATGTGCCTCACCTCGAAGCTGTTAAAGATGATAATGATGATAGCGCTTGCTCCCTGGTCCAGTTCTTAATGGCAAAAGTGATGCAAACAAGTAATCAGTAAAGGAAGAAGAATTACTTAAAGCTGCTATAGCTGCAGCCCCCTCTTTTGGTCTAAATAAAAAGCACACGATTAACCTTGTTGACTTAGGCTTCAATAGGGGCTTTCTTGCCATGTATTTTCACTAAGCAAATTGTTATGAATGCGCAATAAAAACAGGGACAGCTCCAGTTGGGGATAGACCATCAAAAACCTTGATTGTTCCTGGAAAACGGCATAAGTGTCCATAAGCACTCGTCTCCTGGCTTTTGATGTCATGTAATTTCTTCCCATAGCTCTCCAACTCTCACACATCAGATGCCTTAGTGAATGCGAGAGCAACTTAAAGGCTTGAGGTGATAGAGAGAGAGACATAGTAGTATCTCCCAAATAGTGGTACTGACTTAAGCACAATCTCGAGAGCCTTCCTGTCAAATTGTGTCATGCTGCAATGGTAAATAAATAAATAAAAAAATATCTCTTGTCCACCTTTTCTTTACATTCCTTATTTCTCTCACCTCAAGAGAAAAAAGGAGAGGGATTTCTCTCCAGAAGGAGAAAGTTTTATTTGATATCCCTGAGAGTGGGAAGAAGGAGAACCTATTCCAGGTGCAAGCGTCACTGGTGCAAATCAATCATTCAGTTTCAGAGAGATAATTTATTATGGGTGAAGAGGTTTACGGATTCAATCTCCACCATGTTCTGACTGCCATGTCCAATGTTAAAGCCTGCCATCAGTCTTCATCTGGCTAACTGTACTCTTCTGTCACCACCATTATTAAAGTGGCAATTCATCCTATTCCATAATGAAATATGACAGCATACATAAAAATGGCTAGGAGGCTTTATGCGATAAACAACTTTGTTAGAAAAAAATTAGCATTGTGCACTTTTTTAACAACAAATTACACTGACTGGAAAAAACAAAAAGAAATGTTGCTTGTATGTGAATGCCTTCTTCACAAGAGCTCTATATCTTGCAGCATGTTAGAAATAATGTAGGCTGTGTCCATATTTGATGAAAAATATAGTACATAAAGAACGTTTTATTTTTCTGGTACTGCTATTTTCAGATGACGATTAACATGATGCTCATCTGACTTGCCTGAGTTTGATTTCTTAGCACTAAATTTACTATTTTGTAGTCAGAGTTTCACATCCTTTGATGCTAGGGTGTCCACGCCTAGCTCTGCCATTATTCTAAAGCCCTGTTGACTACCTACCTGCTCTAAATGTTGGATAATTTGATGCACGGGCTGTTTGCACATTTCTATGTCGTATTTTTATTTTATTATTATCAAAAATATATATTTTTTAAATATAATAATAAGTATTGTTTTTTTCGCATCCATTAATTATTAAAATAAAATACAAATAAAAATATCCAAATTGTCCAGGCTCTTCTCTGACCGCCCACTCCCACACACAACTAATTTGAAGTACCGTCTGCTACCACCTTCAACTTGGAAAATTAATCCCACACCCCAAGAAATCGAGTCGGATCCTGCGGGTCCTGGGTCCTGTGGGAGTTCCGTGAGAATGCAGACCTCTTAATCTTAGATAAGTACATAAGACAACTTTGACAATTCTCATAGTGTTTTGATTTCAAAGAAGAATACTAAGCAGGGAATGTGCTGGCCTTTATAACTAATATTAAAATAATCATGCTAATGTTATGGCAAACTCCTTGAAAGCTTGTTCTGCCAAATCACATTGTGGTTTTGCAAAAAAAGCAATTAAGGTTAATAGAAACAATATAATTTTTTTTTTTTTTTTGATGATGAATATGAAATAAATATCATTCTCCTTCTATTTTAGTTTTTTCTATTGAGTCTAAACATATATAAGCCAGTAGAATTGTGGGTTGATGCCATTATTATGCAGAAAATATACTATATTTGGGACTGAGTTGACGGCATAATTATGGGCACAAATTCTGCTGTGGAGACATTAATCCGTTTGGGTGTTAATGCAGCAGCCTTTAGTTCATCTGTAATATATTGATGTCCCTGTAAGAATACAATGAATAAGACAAAGAAAAATAATTGGTTGTTTCATTGCTGTTTAATTGAGAATTCAGCTCCCACAGTCTGCCTCAATTAGAACTATTCTACAGCAATCTAAGCAGTATGCCCTTTCTTGTCCTACAAGTCATAATGTTGATTCCTTCCAAATTACAACAAATTGTCAGGTAAATTTCAAAGAATGCCAATAAGTAATTCATTGCTTAATTTGTGCCAGCCCAAAGTGCGTGTGCATGGCTAGAATGTTTGTGCTGTCTGTCAGTGAATGCGCGCAAACTGTGGATGTATTGAATGCTAATGCTGTGGCACAAGCACAGTTTGCTATTTTCCTGAGAAATATGTGTCACCCGCACACACACACACAAGATGAGACAGTCACAATGTCGGAGGAAACTGCTTTTATTTAATAGCAGTTCAGGCAAAAGTACAAACAGGGGCAAATCCAGTGAAGAGGCGTCAAAGGGGAGCGTGATGTCGGAGCCGGGGAATCAAGAGGAAGGAAGGGGCAATTCCGGGAGAGAGTGGTCAACGAGAGCGGGAGGTCGAAGCCGGGAAAACAGTTAACAACTATGGCGTAGAACAAGACGGGACTAGCGGGATCAACGACAGGGGAACAAGGGAAGCTGGCAAGCTAAGAGGTAAACAAGAGGAGTATCAGAACTAGGCGAGACTAGCGGGGGGCAAGGACACGGGAAACTAAATACAATAACCAACACTGGAGAAACGAATGCGTGTGGAATATATAGTGACGAGTGCAGGTGTAAACAATGAACAGGAGTGCAGATGACGCGAGTGCAGGTGTAAACAATGACGTGGTGATTGGGACGAGTGCAGGTGGTCATAATGTTCTGGATGAGAGCGGGAAGCGAGCGAGTACGCTCGCGGAGTGCATGTGTGCCCGGGGGGGAGATAGTCTACGAGCATGTAAGCTCGTAGAAGCAAAAACGAGCATGCAAGCTCGAATGAGCAAAACGTGTGTGGAAGCCCGAGGGAGGAAAAAGAGCGTACGAGCTCAAGGGGGCGGAGCGAGGGAGCGGGGTTTGTGACAGTACTCCCCCCTCTGAATAGGACGGCTCCTGACGGCCGCGGGAGGCGGTGCAGGATGATCGGAGGACAGACAAAGGGAAGTGAGACAGTCCATGGGCAGTTCAAGGTAAGGTCAGGGGGAACATAGTGGACAGGCGGGTAGTCGGGAGATCTAGGGGGCAGCCATAGGGCAGAGACTGGGTCAGGGGGTCTGGAAGGTGACTGGAGGACAGGGACTGGGTCCGGGGGTCTGGAAGGTGACCACCGGACAGGAACAGGGTCAGGAGGCCAGGGAAGAGGCCACAGGACAGGGAGAGTGTCAGGGGGCCACCGGACAGGGTCAGGGGGCCAGGGAAGAGCCGTGAAAGGCGGAGCCGTGGAGGACTTGGGAGACGGAGCCTTGGAAGACGGAGCCGTGAGAGACTCGGCAGGCGGGGTACTGAGAGGCTGAGGAGGCAGCGCCATGGGGAGCCCAAGAGACAGGGCAGAGGGAGGTGGTGCCGCAGGAGGCTCTAGAGGCGGAGGCCTGGAATGCTCTGGAGGTGGAGCCGAAGGAGGCTTTAGGGGTGAAGGCCTGGAAGGCTCAGGAGGCGGAGCCAATGACGGTGGCGCCGTGGGCGGCTCTAGCGAGGTAGGCCTGGAAGGCTCTGGAGGTGGAGCCGAAGGAGGCTTTAGGGGCGAAGGCCTGGAAGGCTCAGGAGGTGGAGCCGATGACGGTGGCGCCGTAGGAGGCTCTAGCGAAGTAGGCCTGGAAGGCTCTGGAGGTGGAGCCGATGGAGGTGGCGCCGTGGGAGGTCCCCGAGGCGATGACCTGGCAGGCTCTGTAGTCTCGGGGGGTAGAGCCGTAGCAGGCTCGAGGGGTGGAGCTCTAGAAAGCTCTGGAGTCTTAGGGATCAGAGCCGTGAGAGGCTCGGGAGGTGGAGCCGTGGGAGGCTCTGGAGGGGGAGCCGTAGGAGGCTCGAGAGGCGGAGCCGTAGGAGGCTCGAGAGGTGGAGCCGTAGGAGGCTCTGGAGTCTTTGGGATCAGAGCCGTGAGAGGCTCGGGAGATGGAGCCGTGGGAGGCTCTGGAGGGGGAGCCGTAGGAGGCCCGAGAGGCAGAGCCGTAGAAAGCTCTGGAGTCTTTGGGAGCAGAGCCGTGAGAGGCTCGGGAGGTGGAGCCGTGGGAGGCTCTGGAGGGGGAGCCGTAGGAGGCCCGAGAGGCGGAGCCGTAGGAAGCTCTGGAGTCTCTGGGAGTAGAGCTGTGAGAGGCTCGGGGAAAAAGGTCGTGGAAGACTCGAGAGGCTCTAAAGGTGGGGCCCTGGAAGGCTCGAGAGGCTCGAGGGGGGAGCCATGAAAGACTCGAGAGACGGAGCCCCGAGAGGCTCGGGAGGAGGAGGAGCCCTGGAAGACTCGGGAGGAGAAGCCCTGAGAGGCGGCGCTCTGGGAGGCTCGAGAGACTTGAAAGGCAGAACCCTGGGGGGCTTGGGAGGTAGAGCTCTGGGAGGCTTGAGAGGAGGAGCCTTAGGAGGCTCGAGAGGAAGAGCCCTGGGAGGCTTGGGAGGAGGAGCCTTGGGAGACTCGAGAGGCGGAGGCCGCGAGGGCTCTGAGGGGCGAGCAGAGGCTGGCAGAGCCGTGGAAGACTCTGGGGGCGGAGCAGAGGCTGGCAGAGCCGTGGAAGACTCTGGGGGCGGAGCAGAACCCGGCAGAGCCGTGGAAGACTCTGGGGGTGGAGCAGAACCCGGCAGAGCCGTGGAAGACTCTGGGGGCGGAGCAGAACCCGGCAGAGCCGTGGAAGACTCTGGGGCGGAGCAGAGGTCGGTAGAGGTAGGCCTGGAAGGCTCTGGAGGTGGAGCCGAAGGAGGCTTTAGGGGCGAAGGCCTGGAAGGCTCAGGAGGTGGAGCCGATGACGGTGGCGCCGTAGGAGGCTCTAGCGAAGTAGGCCTGGAAGGCTCTGGAGGTGGAGCCGATGGAGGTGGCGCCGTGGGAGGTCCCCGAGGCGATGACCTGGCAGGCTCTGTAGTCTCGGGGGGTAGAGCCGTAGCAGGCTCGAGGGGTGGAGCTCTAGAAAGCTCTGGAGTCTTAGGGATCAGAGCCGTGAGAGGCTCGGGAGGTGGAGCCGTGGGAGGCTCTGGAGGGGGAGCCGTAGGAGGCTCGAGAGGCGGAGCCGTAGGAGGCTCGAGAGGTGGAGCCGTAGGAGGCTCTGGAGTCTTTGGGATCAGAGCCGTGAGAGGCTCGGGAGATGGAGCCGTGGGAGGCTCTGGAGGGGGAGCCGTAGGAGGCCCGAGAGGCAGAGCCGTAGAAAGCTCTGGAGTCTCTGAAGGGCGAGCAGAGGCTGGCAGAGCCGTGGAAGACTCTGGGGGCGGAGCAGAGGCTGGCAGAGCCGTGGAAGACTCTGGGGGCGGAGCAGAACCCGGCAGAGCCGTGGAAGACTCTGGGGGTGGAGCAGAACCCGGCAGAGCCGTGGAAGACTCTGGGGGCGGAGCAGAACCCGGCAGAGCCGTGGAAGACTCTGGGGCGGAGCAGAGGTCGGTAGAGCTGTGGAAGACTCTGAGGGAACCTCTGTGGTCTTGAGCACAAGACGAGACTGGGGAGAAGGGGCCCTCTTCCTTCTCTTGCATCCTCGGCCAACAGGGGACGTGGCCATGGGGACGGTCGAGGCTACAGGCGCTGGCTCGCCGACCGTGGCGGGCATGGGCGCTGGCTCATTGGCCGTGGCGGGCATGGGCGCTGGCTCGTTGGCCGTGGCGGGCATCGGGACGGGGGCCGTGACAGCCTTCAAGACGGGGGCCGTGACAGGCTTCAAGACAGGGGCCGTGACTGGCTTCAAGACGGGGGCCGTGACAGGCTTCAAGATGGGGGCCGTGACAGGCATCAAGACGGGGGCCGTGGTAGGCTTCAAGATGGGGGCCGTGGTATGGAACGCTGGTTCAGTTTCTGCCTCCCCCACAGTAAACGAGGAACCAGCGTACAGTAGGGCGAGGTCAATAAACTGAGCCAGGTTGAGAGAGCAGCGACCACTAGGCATGAATGATGAGGCTGGCTCATTCAGTCCAAATTGAAAAATGTCTTTCAGAGCCACCTCATCAAAATTCACCTGGTTCGCCAGGGCACAAAAATCCATAACAAAAACCTCCAAGGGTTGACTCCCCTGACGCTTAACCCCAAGAGTCGGGCCGCTGGCTCCTTAATGTCGAGGGCGGGGTTATGAGTTACACAACCACTGCCTCGCATAAAAACCCCTTGGTCAGCGTCCGAAGAGCCATAAAACCTCTCCGGGGGTGGAGAGTGCACGGCGCTCAGAAATGCACTGGAGGCATAAACGGGCTCAGGGGCAGACACAGGTGAAATAGGGTGAAACAAATCAGAAATAGCGCATACCTGCTGCCCCTGGGCCGTGAGCGCATGGTCACCTCTCCACACTGTAGCTCCTCGCGCCGAATGTGATGTGCTTCCCCGCTCTAGTGAGCTGCGCGAATCCTTAGCGCGGGGCATTGTGACTGTCAACGGTGGGGTTGGTTATTCTGTCAACCGCACACACACACAAGATGAGACAGTCACAATGTCGGAGGAAACTGCTTTTATTTAATAGCAGTGCAGGCAAAAGTACAAACAGGGGCAAATCCAGTGAAGAGGCATCAAAGGGGAGCGTGATGTCGGAGCCGGGGAATCAAGAGGAAGGAAGGGGAAATTCCGGGAGAGAGTGGTCAACGAGAGCGGGAGGTCGAAGCCGGGAAAACAGTTAACAACTATGGCGTAGAACAAGACGGGACTAGCGGGATCAACGACAGGGGAACAAGGGGAGCTGGCAAGCTAAGAGGTAAACAAGAGGAGTATCAGAACTAGGCGAGACTAGCGGGGGGCAAGGACACGGGAAACTAAATACAATAACCAACACTGGAGAAACGAATGCGTGTGGAATATATAGTGACGAGTGCAGGTGTTAACAATGAACAGGAGTGCAGATGACGCGAGTGCAGGTGTAAACAATGACGTGGTGATTGGGACGAGTGCAGGTGGTCATAATGTTCTGGATGAGAGCGGGAAGCGAGCGAGTACGCTCGCGGAGTGCATGTGTGCCCGGGGGGGAGATAGTCTACGAGCATGTAAGCTCGTAGGAGCAAAAACGAGCGTGCAAGCTCGAACGAGCAAAACAGGCGTGGAAGCCCGAGGGAGGAAAAAGATCGTACGAGCTCAAGGGGGCGGAGCGAGGGAGCGGGATTCGTGACAATATGTCATACTTGAGAACCAACCTTGGCGCAAAAGTCTACACTCAGTTCCAGCGTTTGCAGTTTGGAGATTCCACTAGCAGATGATATCAAAAAGAGCTATCAATCACTTTTATTATTAGCCATGATTTGTGTGTCAGTAGATCAATATGATTATTATGGTGTATAGTGCCATTCCAAAGCTCAAGGACACTGTACAACATTTTTTATTTATTAATTTTTTCTTAAGGATGAGTAGTGTTCATGTAATTATTGGCTAAATCATTTCTTCCAGTAACCTTTTAGAATAAACGCATTAAAAAAGTAAGTCCAAATCGACTTACAAAAGAGGAAAACATAAGCAAATCATCTTAAGGAGACAGTGGTACAAAAGTGCCATATTACAAAGTTTCACTAGCATCAAAATAGTATTCAAAACATATACAAGTGCAATTTTTTTTTTTTTAGTGACTGGTTAAGTGCTCTTGGAAAAGATGCGTTTTAAGTCGGTTTTTTGAAGACAGAGAATGAGTCTGCTTCACGGGTGGAGTTGGGAATGTCATTTGGGAAAGTGTTTTGGTGCCTCTTTGTGCTGGTAGAACAAGGCGACATTCCTTAGCCGAAAGCAGGCTTCTAGTGGGCATGTAGCTCTGCATAAATGACTTTAGGTATGTTGGAGCAGACCCAGTGACTGTTCTGTATGCCAGCATCAGAGCCTTGAATTTGATACGTGCATCGACCAGTAGCCAGTGGAGAGAGACAAGGAGTGGTGTAATATGCTCTCTT
Organism: Xyrauchen texanus; assembly: GCF_025860055.1. Taxonomy (NCBI): domain Eukaryota; kingdom Metazoa; phylum Chordata; class Actinopteri; order Cypriniformes; family Catostomidae; genus Xyrauchen; species Xyrauchen texanus. The sequence goes on from NC_068276.1 coordinate 40,643,928, forward strand.
TGGTTCATTAAAGACCAGACATGCTGCTGCATTCTGGATCATTTGCAGATGTCTAACTGCACATGCAGGGAGGCCTGTAATGAGAGCGTTACAGTAGTCTAGTCTAGTTATGACATTTGACTGAACAAGCAGTTGTATGGCATGTTCAGATAAGAAGGGTCTTAACTTCCTGATATTGTAGAGTGTAAATCTACATGATCCTGTGGTCTTTGAGATGTGGTCCATAAAATTTAGTTTGTTAGCAATGGTTACCGCTAGATTTCTGACCGTTTTTAAGGTGATATTGTAGTCGAACCCAGCTGAACGGTGATGTTCTGTTCAACAGCAGGGTTGGCTGGAAAGACCAGGAGTTCGGTTTTGGCTGGATTGAGTTGCAGGTGGTGTTCCTTCATCCAGGCCGAGATGTCTGCCAGGCATGCAGAGATTCAAGCAGTTTTTAACTTGACACAGCATCTAAAAATGCAGCGCTCCTGTGACAGAACCTAAAAACACAGTGAAACATATGACACAGTTGTCAAAAGACATCCATCTAGCGAATGTTTACATGGAAAACAATTGAAAAACAGCACGGACGATTTGGTTTCAACAGCCCATTGTTCACATGACACAGCACTTGCTTAAGTTTATCAAAGTTACCTCTCGAAAAGACAGCCTGGCTTTTGTTTCAGTTGTTTGTAGGTAAATTTCCACTGCATTCAGCACTGTTTGTTCTCTGTGTTCGTAAATATCCCGATACTGTGTGAGAAACAGCTCCAAATGATTCAGTGAAAAGAGAGCGCTCCGAATGAATTGACATATTGAAAATATGTCAGAATGAAAAAAACATATTGCGCAAGCCTGTTTTGCCAATTCACTGAAAAGAACAGATTCAAAATAATTAATAATTAGTCAATTGGGCATCGCTATTTCTTTTAAACAGGCAACAAAAATATGGGACACACTTCATGATTGATGAAATATTCTGAGAGTAAATGTTTCTCAATAAGTCGGAGCACTCATTGTATGCACTATGCACCGTGCATATGGCCGTACGGCTGCAGGCACCACTGCGCGAGTCCACATTGCAGTCCGGAGCAGCACAGGTGACAATACTGTCACAGAGCAGGTGATCAATTTTAGATGTGAAAGTGAAACTAAACAGTAGAGATGGGTCGTTCGCGAATGATTCGGCTCTAAGAGTTGAGTCAATCGAAGTTGAACGTTGGGAGCTGGCTCACATATTAGAAGAGCCGAATCTATTTATAAAAATATACAAAAATTCAGATATTAATATTCAAAAGATTTAAATGAAAATAATTAACTAATTCAAAGAACTAAAAAAGTGCCACCTAGATGATAGGCATGTTCAGGGGGGTCTGTAGCACATCCCTTTTGAGCTACCATAACCAACCTTTGTACACATATAGATCTCATCAAGCTGGACAACTTTCATGCTGACGGTCATAAGTTCCGCCCAACAGGAAGTTGGCAATTTTGGATTGTTTGAAAAATGCATGCTCTGTAATTTGAAATGCTCCTCATATTACAGGTACCAAATGTGGGCAACATCATGCCAAGACATTAACGATGCTAAATTGGGAATGTATTTTTGATATATCAAACGGTGTTGCTATGGCGAGGCGATAAATTAACGTCAAAAAATATGAAAAAGGAAGTCTCTCATATCTTCTGTGTGCATCGTGTGATTTACATCCAAATTGAGCCAAATGTTTGGCCTTGCGGGCTGATAACAATGATATGGCTATTGTGGGTCACTGTCGTAGCGCCACCAACTGGCGGAAGGAAGTGTAGCACTTTTAACAGACTATGAAATATTGCTCTAATGTTTACCTGAATTGCTTAATTTTTTTAGAATTATGTCAAGATCATGCATATTTAAAATTCAATTTCATGGCAACACATTCAATTTCATTATTTATTTTTATGTATATTCACATATTTTGAGGTACTTGGTATGCTTGCATTTTTGTTTGTTTGCCATTAGACCTGGGCAAAACTTAACCCTCTGGGGCTGAGGGACACACCGTCATTACAGCGGAAACAAACTAAAGTACTCTGTCATTTTGGGGCATACAGATAAGTGTAAGACATCATAAGAGACTATAATGTTTTTTGTGTACACTCACAATGACAACAAAACCTTGTGCTTTTGTAAAATAAAGAAAATAAAAAGGGTGTGCTTTCAGCTGTCTCTGTGTTTGCGAGCATTTTTCTGAAGCACGTCACAAAAATGAACTGAAACTCTGTGAATACATATCACACAAACATGAAACATATGTCTAAAGAAAGCTTCTACTTTATTTACAAATATTCTCCAGCAATGTAATCTGTATGAAACAAAGTGATGTACAATTTCTCCTGGCTCAGCTAATTATCCCTAATGTGATCACACACACAGGAAAAGGGTGCCATTCATATGGTAATGTGCTGAGGCGATCAATGCAAATGGTAAACGCCCTCTACTGTACCTTAAAAACATCAAGTTCATTCTCTTTTGGAAGACGGCACAATAAAGAAGTGAGAAAACTCCTGGATAGTGACAAAGATTAACATTTTCCTCAGAAAAAGAGCGTGACTCCGACAAACGTTTGCATTTTGAAGAGTGACTTAATTAAGCAGAGTATAAAATTTCAGATGAGTAAGTCATTTAGTTTTACTTACATATTAGTTGACATGCTATTTTATATAAAAATGCACATATTTTACTAGTGGGACTGTTTCCAGACTTGCCAGCCAGGATTCAGAGTATTGAAATTTGAAATATGTCCTAATAGGCAAGTTTTAGTTACATTTAAATGTTGTTTCGACTAAAGCAGGCATTTAAATTGCATGCTGTATGCTATAAATATGATATGTAATATGATATAAAAATCATATGAATGTTTAGATTATATTTTAACTTGTGCTGACTCATTATCATCAACAAAGCTTGTGCTAGCATATGTGTTCGGGTGTAAATGTGTCAAATGTGATGTAAATATGCCCATATTAGAAAATCTGCATATTATAATGATTTCTGAAGGATCACGTGACACTGAAGACTGCAGTAATGATGCTGAAAATTCAGCTTTGATCACAAATGGCATTTTACAATTTATTCAAATAGAAAACTGTTCTTTTAAATTGTAAAAATTGTTCACAATATCACTGTTTTTACTGTATTTTGGATCAAATAAATGCAGCCTTGGTGAGCAGAAGAGACTTCTTTTAAACAGTAGTGTAGGTCTAAAAAGTCTTGTCAGATTACTTCTTTTAACTTAAAACTTGATTTTGATGATTAAGTCTCCTCACATTCATTCTCTTTCTATCACATTCCTCAATGATGGGCCCAGGGGAGGGGTCTTTGTCAACTCAGGTGTGAAATACATAAATATTCATGATAATTCACTCCTCCTCGCATATGACATTTCTACAAGATCCAGTTCTCAAAAGTCATGTCGACAAATGTTTAGTATGTGTTATATGGCTTTATGTCAATGACTTTTTAGTTTTTTCAAAAACCATGCATAAACATTATTTTCTCAAAAATACAAATATGTACACACATGTTGCTCACATATTGTTGTAACCCAGTTTTTGCTGAATACAGTGTTATCAGACTTTAGCCATTCATATGTATTTAAGCAACTGAAAAAAGCACAAATGTCAAGGCATGTCAAAACTTCTCCAGGGCCCAAAACACCCTCAGACCCCAGAGGGTTATCACATGGGTGTGGCTATTGTGCTCTGTAGTGCCAACTTTTGACAAATGTGGCGGGGTCAGATTGTTTGACTCTCTGCCCACTTGCAATCTCCCGGTTTTAGATACCCTGTGTGATTGACAGCTCTGGTACATTTAATAGGGTTTGTAGGGTTTGTAATAGATTTGTGATGCTTCTCATGTTCCTCTAGAGAGCATCCCAACAGCTTTTCACTCAGTCGTCATTCCTGACACCTCAGCTTAGATTGGTTTATCTCTGCTTCTGCCTTGCTGCTGATTCTCATAGCCAGATTAGTACAGATGTTCTACTGTCTATTTACAACCCCATCTTGTAGGCTTCCTACAAGGTAATATACAGTAATGAAATTTAAGAATCACTATTTTACTCCCCATGCTTCCCTCAGCATACGTCAATAACAAAAAATAAAATAAAAGATTACAACAGTTATAAAGAAAAAAAAAATGAAATGCTTCACTCCCTTGTTCTCTTGTATATTAATATCTGCGTTTTACTGCATTGAAATGCCAGGGGAGCAAAATCAATTTCTTAGTCTGCATTATGGTGCAATAAACCCCAGTAGGTAAATGTATTAAAGATAATCAAAAAATGTGTGTGCCAAGAAGGATGTAATATTTCTGATGTATGTACATAGTGAGGATCTAATGAATGTGCAGACTGTCAGTAGCCTCTACAGTGGCTTTGTTCTCAGTCTTCAGAATCTCTATGAATAAAACAGGAAACGGGAGATTGATTTCTGGAATTCTCTCATTGTCTTTTTCATCAGTCTTTACATGATCTTTTATGAAATTTAGGATTAGAACAAACTGGCCATGTGTCCCTCAAATCACCCTGCAACAGGTGATAGAGGAAGATATGGCAGCTCTGCTCTCTCTCATAGTGTAAATTTAACAATCTATGTTTTGCATGAAGTTTAATCTTTGATCCACTGTTACAACTTGCCATTGAAATGTAATCTTAATGAAATAACAAACATAATAATGTATTTCTCCTCCATAAAAGGAATTCCAAATAAAGGTACTTCACTGTATTTCTGATACATTCCCTTATGATAAATCCATTGGGTAAAGATGTGTGATGAGATTGATCATTAGGGTAAGAGTTCTGAAATACATGAAGTAAAATTAATGTTGAAAAACTATCGACCTGCGAGGAGTCTTTGTAAAGCAAATCTATAAATATTACTGGAGAAAAGTTAAACTAATGTTGAGTTAAGGTTGAATAACCTTAGATTCTTCTCCGACCTTCCCAAAGTTCAGAAATCTTGTGTTTTTACAATATATATAAAAATGTTCAACTTTTCAGATAGTCGTAGTCCAATGCATAGTCCAAAATACAATGATGATAATATTATGTCATTCAGCATGTTTACAAGCACACCAATACACTGATAACTACCAAAAATGAGCTATTAAAAAAAAATAAGAAAAAAAAGCAAGAAACAAATGTTTACATGAGATGTAGTGACACTAGTGGTCCCTATGTAAAAACGGCACAATACTGGACCATGTTAGGTGGACTGCTGATGTAGTGCAAGCAAGCTGCTGCTTGCAAAAATAGCAGGTGTATCAGACTGCATGTAACCTTCCCCAATGCCCCAAAAGACGTCATATAATTCTCCACATCCCTGAGGGGGGGGCAAGCAGCTTAACTAGAATGGGAGCAGGCCGTGCCAGCCTCTCTCTCTATGTTTTCTCTCCATAGAGTGTTAAATGTGGCAGGGGCCATCTAACGCTATAACACGCATTGGGGAAGGCGTTCTTTTCCTATCCTATTCATTCAGTGGGAAAAGACCCCGTGGAGACCACATCCTGCCCAGCAAGGGAAGTTAACATGTGGCAAAGTATGTCATATGGGCTTACCAGCCACATATGGAAGTGGTGCAGTGGTAGGTCCTGCCTTGAGGGGGAGGAGCTCTACAAACACAGCGACCAGGGGGAAGAGGAAACTCTGCCCAAGGGAGACGTGTGTCCACTGACCGTACCGTGGAAAATACATCACAGGATATTATTGGAATAATCAGAACCTGTGGAGTTCTCAGGATGATGTGAGAGTCTGCTGGATCGAACTCCAGGCAAGTGCTGCTGACAGAGAAAGCTTGCAGGTCCCCGACATTCTTGATGGAAGTGAGCGCAATCAGGAGGGCCGTCTTCAAGGAGAGGGCCTTTAGTTTGTCTGACTCTAGCGGCTCAAATGGGGCTCTTCGAAGGCCTGAGAAGACCACGGAGAGTTCCCATGAGGGGAACAGACATGGCCTAAGAGGGTTCAGCCTCCGGGTGCCTCTAAGGAACCTGATTGGTTGATCCAAGATGGTGCACGGTAGTAAGCAGCAGCCGCTCCGGATACAAAATGGTGCTATGAACCAAGCTGCATGATGATCTGCAGGAGAAACTACATGACCTCGGCTTGCTGCGGAGACCAGGCCTCCAGTCCTCTGCGTTGTCTGATGCCGGTGGCCGGGAGAGAAGACGTCGTAAGCGGTGTGCGAGGAAGCCGAAGCACAGAAAGAGGGCGGGGGTCCATGCTAGGCTAAAAACAAACCCTAGCCAGCCGGCTCTCCAGTCTATCCTGCTTTCAAATGTTGGCTCCCTGGACAATAAACAGGACTACATTTGACTCCAGCAGACTACGCAGCATGAGTTTAGAGACTGCTGCAACTTTGTTTTCACGGAGATGTGGCTCAGCGACAGAATTCTGGACGCCGCCATTCAGCTAGACAGGCTTGCCTCGTTTCATGCCGACAGAAATGCAGCAATGTGTGGTAAAACTCGCTGTGGTGGCTTGTGTGTTTACATCAACACGGAATAGTGCAATAACTCTGTGCTAGTCTCTAGCTACTGCTCATTGCCTTTGGAGCTTATGACTGTTAGATGCAGAACTTTTTATTTCACTCAGGAATTCACAACTGTCATAATAATCAGAGTTTACATTCCCCCCAATGCTAATGCTAAGGAAGTGTTCGGTGAACTGTATGGGGCTATTATGCTCCCAAATTCCATCAATATATGGACTTTGCAACGAGAGGGGCGAAAATGTTTGGTCTTGTTTACACAAACATCCCAGGTGCTTACCGGGCGGAGCCCCACCCTCACCTCGGCTACTCAGACCACATCTCTGTTATGTTAATTCTAGCTTACAGACCGCTCATCAGGCGCACAAAACCGCTCCAGAAGCAGGTGAAAACCTGGCCAGCAGGAGCCATCGCTTCTCTTCAGGACTGTTTTGAGTGTACTGACTGGCACATGTTCAGGGAGGCTGCAACATATTGCAACTCTACCGACTTGGAGGAATACACAGCATCAGTGATCAGCTACATCAGCAAGTGCATTGATGATGTCACTTTCTCCAAGATCATCACCGCACACTCCAACCAGAAGCCGTGGATGACTGCGGAGGTGCGTGTGCTTCTAACGACCCATGATTCCGCCTTCAGAGCAGGCGACAAGGCGGACCTAAGAACATTGAGGGCCAAACTGTCACGGGCCATCAGAGAGGCAAAGTGCGCACATGCACAGAGAATCCACAGTCATTTCCAGGACAGTGGAGACACGCGGCGCATGTGGCAAGGCATTCAGGCCATCACCAACTACAGAACAACATCAGTTGCCTGTGAGATGCCGCCCTTCCAGATGCGCTGAACAACTTCTACCCTCCGTTTCGAGGAAGACCACCCCTCCTCCCAACAACCAGGTGCTCTGTCTTACCACGGCCGATGTGAGAAAAACTATACACATAGTCAACCCACGGAAGGCTGTTGGACCAGAAAAAGTTCCTGGCAGGGTACTTAGAGGATGTGCAGACCAGCTGGCAGATGTTCATAACGACATCTTCAACATCTCTCTGAGCAGTGGCATCGTTCCAACGTGCTTTAAGGCCACCACCATCGTCCCCATGCCAAAGTCTTCAGTGTCCTGCCTCAAATGACTACAGTCCCGTTGCACTCACACCCATCATCATGAAGTGCATCGAGAGGCTCGTCATGAGGCACATTAAGACCCAGCTGCCCCCTCACTAGACCCACTGCAGTTTGTGTATCGTCACAACTGTTCAACAGACGACGCCATCACCCACCTAGATAAAAATGACTCATATTCGAATGCTGTTCTTAGTATTCAACACAATCATTCCACAGAACCTGATTGGAAAGCTGAACCTGCTGGGTCTGGACACCTCCCTCTGCATTTGGATCCTGGACTTCCTTACAGGGAGATCTCAGTCAGTCTGGATCGGGAACAGCATCTCCAAAACACCACACTGAGCACTGGGTCCCCCCAGGGCTGTGTGCTCAGTCCACTGCTGTTCACTCTGCTGACTGACGGCTGTGCAGCAATGCACAGCTCGAATCACGACCGTGGTGGGTCTCATCAGCAAGAATGACGTGTCAGCATACAGAGAGGTGGTGTAGTGGCTAACGGACTGATGTAGAGACAACAAACTGTCTCTGAATGTGGACAAAACAAAAGAGCTGGTTGTTGACTTCAGGAGAGCACATAGTGAACAATCTCCGTCTGAACATTGACGGCTCCTCTGCTCCTTCCTTGGTGTTCACCTGGCGGAGAACCTCACCTGGTCCCTCAACACCAGCTCTATTACCAAGAAAGCCCAGCAGCATCTCTACTTTCTTTGAAGGCTGAGAAAAGCACAACAGCCACCCCCATATCACTACATTCTAAAGAGGGACTTTTGAGAGCATCCTGAGCAGCTGCATCACTGCCTGGTTTGGGACTTGCACCGTTTTGGACCGCAAAGCCCTGCAGAGGATAGTTAAAACAGCTGAGAAGATCATAGGGGTCTCTTTTCCCTCCATCAAAGGCATTTACATAAAACGCTACATCTGCAAATCAGCCAGCAACTGCACACACCCCTCACACAAACTCTTCACACTCCTGCCGTCTGGCAAGAGGTACCGAAGCATTCGGGCCCTCACGGACAGACTGTGTAACAGCTTCTTCCCCCAAGCCATCAGATTCCTCAATACTCTCGAAATGGACTGGCACACACACACACACACACACACACACACACACCTGTACACAATCCAACTTTTGCACCTGTCCAGAGTTGCACTTTAATTCATTGTCACTTTATAGAACACTATTTCATAGTATATGATGTTTACATTTAGCATTTTAGAAAGTGTCATCTTTTGCACTACTCGATTACAAATGTGTACTGGTTGGCACTGTCTCTCACAGTGCCTATTGTCCTGTTACTTTTAGTAATTTATTATACTGTCCCATACGTTTTTGCATATGTTTGCACGTGTACTTTATGTAGAAATTTGATTTAGTCTGTGTAGTCTCATGTGGTTCTGTGTTTGTCCTATGTAGATTTATGTAGCACCATGGTCCCGGAGGAACGTTGTCTCATTTTACTGTGTACTGTACTAACTGTATATGGTTGAACGACAATAAAAACCACTTGACACTTAATGATCAGGTCATGCGACTTACCGTCCACTGCTTTGTGGTGAGCCGCTATGGTGGCTACATAAACCTGCAAGGTGGAAGGGGACAGCCACCCCTCCAGCCTCTCATGCATGAATGAGAGCACTTACCTGACTGCGCAGCTCTGTGTGTCTTCAGATCGGGAAGAACACCAATTTGCGAAAAAGCGCCACTTTTGCCTGGTAGAGGGAGCTCTGGCTTGAGTGATGAAGTCTACGATAGATGGTGGTAGAATGACTAGATCTTCCTCATCCTATCCAGGGACCAGACATGGAGGTTCCTGAGGTCTGAGCGTGGATGGCAGAGGCTGCCCCGTCCAAAGAAAGAAGGTCTTTCCTCAGGGGAATTTGCCAGGGAGGTGCTGTTGCTAGTAGCGTGAGATCCGAGAACCAAGTCAGAGTGGGCCAGTAGGGGTCACGAAAGTGACTTGTTCCTCATCCTCCATGACCTTGCAAAGGACTTGTGCAAGTAGGCTCACTGGGGGAAATGCGTACCTGCGCAGCCTTCAGGGCCAGCTGTGTGCCAGCACGTCTGTGCCCAGGGGGGCTTCCGTCAGAGAGTACCAGAACGGGCAGTGGGTGTACTTAGGAGGCAAACAGATCTTTGTGTGCTCTGCTGAACTGACCCCAAATCAGCTGGACCACCTGAGGGTGGAATCTCCACTATCTGCTGAGCATTACCTGTCATGACAGCGCATCCGCTGTGGTGTTTATGTTGCCCGGGATATGAGTGGCACGCAGAGACCTCAGCTGCTTCTGACTCCAAAGGAGGAGATGGCTGGCGAGTTGCGACATGTGCCGTGCCAAGGGCATTTCCTTGAGCACATCAGGCTCAGGACTACACAGGTGCAAATATTTTGATGCCTTGTCCTGGTGGACTTGCAGGAGGGCCATGGCATGTGGGGAGGAGGTGGCCTGTCCAGCGGTGCTGTAGGCCTTGATTACCAGAGGAGGTGCGTCAACCTACAGGTCTTGGAGGGGAGTAACGGTCGATCCCAGGAGGTGGTGGCATTTTGAGGGCACATGTGTACCGCAACTGCCTTATCCACCTGGGGGAGTACCGTGTACTCGTGGACAGCCACGCCGTCAAGGGTAGTGAGAGCGGACGAGCGATGAAGTTGGTTTCAGGCCATGAAAGGTACCCTCCATGACTTTGTCAGCTCATCATGCACCTCCGGTAAGAAAGGAACCGGGTTGGGGGGGGGGGTGGTAAGCGGGTAAGCAGACAGCTCGGCTTCAGCCTCATACTGGGCTGGCAAACCCGAAGGTGTGCTAAGAATGAAGGCATAAAATCCCTTAGAATGAAGAGTGAAGATGATAGAACAGTTTGCAAAGAAAAGATTCAGATAAAAGCAGGCATTGCCACCAAAACCAGGACTGCTTAGAGACCTACTTTAACCCTCTTTGGTCTGAGGGTGATTTGGGCCTTGGAGAAGTTTTCACATCAGTTGCTTAAAAACACATTAATGGCTAAAGTCTGATAACACTGTATTCAGCACAAACTGGCTTCCAATAATATGTGAGCAACATGTGTGTACATGTTTGTATTTTTGAGAAAATAACGTTTATGTATGGTTTTTGAAAAAATTTAATTTTTAAGACATTGAAATAAGGCCATATAACACATACTAAACATTTGTCAACAAGCCTATTGAGAACTGGATCTTGTAGCCTAGAGTTTTTGCTACAAAATGATGTGAAAACCATCCTGATCAAATACAAAACAATATAGAAATTGACCTTTTTTAAGACCCTTTTAGTGTTAGAAATGTCATATGCGAGGAGGCGTGAACTATCATGAATATGGATTGTAATTCACACCTGTTGAGACAAAAGACCCCTCCCCTGGGCCTGTCAATGAGTAATGAGACAGAAAGAGAATGAATATGAGGAGACTTAATGATCAAAATCAAGTTAAAAGAAGTAATCTGACTGTACATCTTCTTTACATAAAGACTTTACTTAATTTTAGACCTACACTACCATTTAAAAGAAGTCTCTTCTGCTCACCAAGGCTGCATTTATTTGATCCAAAATACAGTAAAAACAGTGATATTTTGAACTATTTTTACAATTTAAAAGAACAATTTTCTATTTGAATATATTGTAAAATGCAATTTGTGATCAAAGCTGAATTTTCAGCATCATTACTGCAGTCTTCAGTGTCACATGATCCTTCAGAAATCATAATAAGATGGTGATTTTCTAATATGGGGATATTTAAAGTGGATTTTACTCATTTACACCTGAATACATATTTGCAAGCACAAGCTTTGTTGATGATAATTAGGCAGCATAAGCACTAGTTAAAATATAATCTAAACATTCATATTATTTATATATAATATTACATATCATATTTATATCATACAGCATACAATTTAAATACCTGCTTTAGCCGAAACAACATTTACATGTAACTAAAACTTGCTTATTAGGACGTATTTCAAAAGTCAATACTCCTGAATCCTGGCTGGCAAGTCTTTAACAGTCCCACTAGTAAAATATGTACATGTTTATATAAAATAGCATGTCAACTAATGACAACTAAATGACTTACTCATCCGAAATTGTATCCTTGGCTGGATCGTCTCTCTTCATCGGAGTCCCGCTCTTCTTCTGAGTAAAATTGTAACTCTTTGTCACTATCCAGGAGTTTTCTCACTTGTGTATTGTGCTGTCTTTCAAACACACACACAAAAATGAATGGACTTGTTGTTTTTAAGGCACAGTCGGGGACATTTACCATTTGATTTGATCGTCTCAGCACATTAGCGAATGAACGGCTCGCTCTGCTGGTGGGTGTGATCACATTAGAGATAAATTAGCTGAGCCAGGAAAAATGTACATCGCTTTGTTTCATACAGATTACATTGCTGGAGAATATTTTTTTAAAAAATTGAATTGTTTTATTTAAAAGTAGACATTTTAAGCTTTCTTTAGACATATGTTTCATGTTTGTGTGATAAGTATTCACGGAGTTTCAGTTTATTTTTGTGACGTGTTTCAGATATATGCTCGTGAACCCAGAGACTGCTGAAAGCGCACCCTTTGTATTTTCTTTATTTTACAAAAGCACAAGGTTTTGTTGTTATTGTGAGTGTACACAAATAAAAGTAGACCCTTTATAGTCTCTAATGATGTCTTACACTTATCTGTATGCCCAAAAATGACGGAGAATTTTATGTTGTTTCCGCTGAAAAAAATCCAGCAGGACGCGCCAGCGTCCATCGACCCCAGAGGGTTAAAGTCACAGATATTTATTTGTACAAGGAATCTTTAACCCTTTCATACATACAGTCATACACGACGGTTAATAACTGGGCCCCGCATAGTAGCGTCACACATATGTGTTTCTGCAACAACCATTTATGTTACAAGCTGCCAGATTCAAATCGACATTTGCACCAACACAGGCAGCGCTGGTCAAGCTCCTGTAATTTATATTAATTCAAACAGTTACTCATACAATCTTATAAACCACAAAATAAGTTAATTTTATATATATATATATATATATATATGTCAGACAAACAGTAACTCAGTATTTAGTATTTTCAGGCATATAATATGTTTGTTTTCTGAAACAGAGAATTATACTATCACAAAAGCCATCTTGTCTAAACACGATCTTCCAATGCACGCGGCCACGTCTGCTTAGGTGCAGATGCGTTTTCTTTCTATAGCAGCAATTCAATCAGTCTTTTCAGGCATATAGTATGTTTTTTTACTGAAACAGAGAGCCAAACTATCACAAAAGCACCACAATAACAGTTTAAAACAGATGAGCGTGATTATCAAATGCACACAGTCACATCTGTTTACATTAGTGCTTGACACACACACACACACACACACACACACACACACACACACACACACACACACACACACACACAACACAAACACAAACACACATAGTCTGAGATGCCAAACAATGCATAGGCAAACTGGGCTGCTGATATTATTTGTTCATTTGTTTTTTATAGCTATATATAAACAAAATAAATAAAACAAATACATTACAGAAGACATAAATCATTTGTTCACGTTTACTATATTATATACAGTATTTTTATGTTTTAATGAAAAGAAATCAACATTTTAAATAAATAAATAAATAATCGTCTACACTCTACCCTCCTCTACCAGCTGTGCAGTGTCATGTGTAAAAAATAGCTCACTCCAGGGAGCACTGCAGGGGAATTTAGACCCTACTCATGAAAAGGTTAAGTAAGAATAAGCATTAAAAAATGAAACACTTGACAGTGTTTTTGCATAATGTTGATTACCACAGAAAGTAATTTAGTTCCCTCTTTTTCTAAGAAAAAAGAAAATCACATTTGGTAAAGCACATAATTATCTTAAACGGGTCCAAAACACAGTATACAAACATTGTTTCAAAAGTACTTTTATTCAGTGTGTATGTATGTGACTGACCCATCACATATACACTTCAGAAATATGTGCATCATGCATTAGAATGAGAACATGACTATTTCATGGCTTGAAAGATACAAGAACCAAACAATGCGGAAAATCGTATCTCAAAAGGAATAAATTATGGCCCCTGTACCAAAAAACTTTGCCTACCCCTGCTCTAGTGTGATAAAATATTTTTAGTTATCCAGTATTTTGAGTGTCATTAAACCCTGTAGGCCTAAATCCTGGTTTGACTGAGTTTTCGGTTTTCATCATTGTCATCTGTTTTTAAAAAAGTTGTCCTGTTATCCTGTCCATTAATAGACATACTGAGAAGATAAGATGGAATGGATATGTCTCAAAACAAACATATACTTCACTTTTGGAATGTGAGTAGCAGAAATTCGGCCAACAGCAAACATACTCGCTCTGGTCATGTTATTGACTGCGGCCCATTCTGATGAGTAATTCTGATCACTCAAAGTGTTTTGTGTACTGTATAAGTTCACTCTCATAGCTGGGCCAGGAACCTTGGTCAAGACCATGTGGTATTTTGAATTAGCCACTGTAATGCAATCTAACCAATGTATATGATGCAAAAGCCCCTCTCATATCTATTCAGCGAGTCCCGTTGCTTGCACTGGCCAAGAACCGCTGTCACATCTGCGTGAAATTTTGAATTGTCTGCTGTAATGCAAGCTAATGCATGAGGCAGAACATTAATTGGATGAAAGTGTTCCTGTTCATGATTAATGTGGAGAAATGCTCAGAACGTACTCATGACGTATTAGCATACTCTACGAACAACCACAACTCAGGGTTTACGCATATACCTAATATATTTGGACATTCCATCAAGTTTATTTTTTTAACCAGTATAACAAAATGGCTAAAACAAAATACAAAAATATAATCACTTCACCCATAACAATAAACTTTATGAGTGCAGTACTTGTCTTCAATTATGTGCAACCAGTACAAACCTGTTACCATGCGTCTTGAGGTTTGGAGGTTTGGTCTCGCTTGGTGTTTTTAAGTTTGTTAAAAGTTAGAAGGCTATAATTTTCTTGGGATTATACAAACTTCAATTTTGAAAAACTGCAATGACTTTGCTTGTGTCTTAAAGTTTCTTCCTGACAAAACCAACATATCATGGTCACCAGCATGTATTTTTTTTGTGGTTTGAATGCTGATACACAACAGATGATGCTGTTCTACTGATAAAACATAATTGCAGCTAAATGGTTTTTGGTAAATGGTTTTAATAGTGACAAAAATTACCTAGCAAGAAAACAAAAGACAAAAGTTGATGAAAATAATTTACTGAGAGACATTACTGAGAATGTACTGTGTGTGTGTGTGTATATATATATATATATATATATATATATATATATATATATATATATATATATTTTAGGGCTGTAAATCAATTACAATTTGTTATCAAATTAATTACTTGGTGTCCCGATTAATTAATCGCGATTAATCGCATATACAAATATTTGCCGAGAAAGCCCCTCATATAACAATAATTCAATACATAATGATGAAATAATGATACATAGTTATCTTATATATATATATATATATATATATATATATATATATATATATATATATATATATATATATAAAAAATACAAACATTTTCAAATAATTAAAAATTACATTCTTGTAGCAGAGGAGTTAATCATTGATAAAACAATATAACAGTGGCTTTAGAATACAATGTATTGTTTACTACCATATCACTGATCATAAGTCAATCATTGGCACACAGTTCACAGCAATCCTTTTCACAAGTGAATTTGTCAATCAGTTGGAGATTTATTATGAGGCTTAAGAACCCGTCAATGAACACCTGCGTCGGGCATTTTTTTTTTTTTTTTTAAACAAGCCAGGGGTATACATAGTACACAATACTACAGATATATTTTACAATAATGCCAAGAGATGATATTCATTCCATAGTGCAATGGTTTTCAATGCTTTGGAGTTGTTGGAGGTACAAAGAGTATTTAAAATAATTCATTTAAAAACAATATGAAGCACAAAAACATTTGTGCGTCATATTGGCCCACCCGGGCCTGGTTCTCGGACCTCGTACTCCTCGCGACAGCCCCTCCCTGGTGAATTCCCCTGAGGAAGGACCTTCTTTCTCAGGGGCAGGGCATGCTCTGGCATCCGCATCCAGACCTCTGGAAACTCCACGTCTGGTCTCGGGACGGGAAGCAGAAGATCTAGCTGGCCTACCACCTACTGTCGTAGACACGATCAACCAAGCCAGAGCCCCTTCCAACAGTCAGTTCTAAGCCCTGAAGTGGCGCTTGTTCGCAGATTGGTGTTCTTCCCGGGCTGAAGACCCACAGAGGTGTGCAGTTATGTCAGTGCTCCTATTCCTGCAGGAGAGGTTGGAGGGGAGGCTGTACCCGTCCACCTTGAAGGTGTATGTTGCTGCTATCGCGGCACACCACGACGCAGTAGACAGCAAGTCCCTTGGTAAGCACGACTTAATCATCAGGTTCCTAAGAGGACACTTGCCTGGAGTTCGGTCCGGCAGATAATCATGTGATCCTAAGACCGCGACCGGGCTACGTGCCCAAGGTTCCTACCACTCCCTTTAGAGACCAGGTAGTGAACCTGCAAGCACTGCCCCAGGAGGAGGCAGACCCAGCCCTGTCGTTGCTGTGTCTGGTACGTGCTTTGCCTACCTATCTGGACCACACACAGAGCTTTAGCCACTCTGAGCAGCTCTTTGTATGCTTTGGGGGACAGCGGAAAGTTAACGCTGTCTCCAAACAGAGGCTTTCCCACTGGATAGTAGATGCCATTTCATTGGCTTATCACACTCAGGCCATGCCCCTCCCCCCCCTTGCGGGGCCGAGCTTACTCGACAAGGAGTGTATTCTCCGCAATACGGTCCCCTAACGAGCGGACCCGCGTTTTCCTTAGGCAGTTCCGGCTGTGCTCCAGTTGCCGTGTTGTAGCAACTCCCCCTCGCTGAGGCTGGATCTACCACCGCGCCACTCCCACGTGTCGCCTAAAAACACATGTGACGTATTCACCACCTTACGTCCCCAGCTGGGTAGGGGTGGTGTCCCGTAGGGTTTTTTCCCCCTGAAAGAATAGGAAATTGGGTAAGACCCCCTTCCCTCAGTGCATGTAAGGGCCCCGCTGTCTATTGCTCTATGCGAGAAAAATAGAGAGAAAAGAGGCCCAGCCAAGCTTGGCCCATTCCCAGGTTGGCAAGCGTTGCCTTGTTTCCCTGTCAGGGTATCCAAAAGGATTCCGACGACTTTGGTGGGGCATTGGGGAAGGGTACGTGCAGTCTGATACAGCCGGTCATCTGGCACGCAAAACTCCTGCCCGCTCCTGTGTCAGACCACGTACACGGCTCAGCACATGGAGTGATTTAAATTGGACCCCTAGTGTCGCTTCTCCGACACAACGTGGAGAGCGACAGAAGGGGAACGTCTAGGTTACGAATGTAACCTACGTTCCCCGATGGAGGGAACGAGACGTTGTGTCCTTCCCGGCCATGTCGCTGAGCCGAGCCGCTGTAGTGGCCGGACCATTTCCGGCTTCACAGAAAAATCCTGAATGAACTCTAGTATTTGCCTCGCCTTTGTACCCGTATGTCCGGGGGCGGGGTATGCAAATACTAGCTGCCAACTTCTCATTGGCCTTTTTTCATAGATCAGAGGTATATTCGGTGCTCAAGAGAGACCCCTAGTGTTGCTCTCCGACACAACGTCTCGTTACCTATATTGGGGAACGGAGGTTACATTCATAACCTAGACGATTATATATTAGATTTATTTTTGCAGTGATGTTAAAGGTTAATGACGGCGCTGTGAACGTCACTCAGTTTGGCATAAGGTCTACAATACAAACTAATTTTAACAGCACAGACCTACTCAATGTAAATATAATGAAGTTAAAATAATAATCTAATCGTTAAAAAGCACATTTCCAAATAAGCACATCAATTCCATTATTAAAGACTACAAAGATTAAATGCAATCTTACCGGATTTAGTGCATCTTGAATAAAAAAAAATGTGTCTGATCTGGCTGCTTCAAGTAGGGCCTTCTCATTCATTATGACTGTAGAATTCCTGGCAGGTGTAGGTGTTCACTTTCACCAGGAGTTCACTTTTGATGAGGTCCACAGATGCTCAGTTCCTTGTCTTTGTCCACGCAACAGTCATCAGTGAAAACACCCTCTCCACGAACGCGTTGGTGACAGGAATGCTCAAAGCCAATAATATCAGAGCTGTCATGTTTTGGGCACTGTAATGCTTCAGCAGAGCTGTCCGTGAAACTTCGGTGACATACCCTGCACTATCCTTTTTTAGGGTCACCTGTAACTGTTTTTAACCATGTATATATTTTCTCCAATTCTTTATTATACGAACAAAGACACTTTTTCTTCTTGGGAGCTCCGGATAGACCCATTTTTCTGTTGCAGTTTTTTTTTCCCAGTGTTTTCCCACTCTGGCAAGAAAAAAAGGCTGCGCTGCGCATGTTCAGTGTTCCCTTTACAAAAAGCTTCACTATGATGCTGTGCTTTTGCTAAGCGCTATGGGGAACAATCCTAGTTGTGACCGAGCTGTGAATAATGGGTGTAATACGTCAATGAACACTGACCGGAATTTATAGCCTCGGCTGATGTAATCATTAGATGCACCTGAGCCCAGGCTATAAATGGATACGTCACCAGGTGTCGTGAGATACTTTTTTTTGAAGAGCAGTCCTGGGACGTCCCAGTGCGGCAAAGAAGCGCAGCATCTCGTTCCGCTTTTTTCAGGGAACAAGGGTTACACATGTAACCCGAGATGTTTTTTGTCATAAAAAGCACATCATTAATTTAAACTTGTTTAAGGGATTTGGTAATGCAAAGAATGTTGTTAAACTGATGTGTTAATGAGATGGATCTTTCATGTGGAATGATAGGACAATTTGGAGAACAAAAGTGCAAGGTGTGACACTTTAAGTGTGTACTTTGTCAGTGTCTGGGAACAGCACCATTGAGACAACAAATGCATAAAACTATAGTTATAAAGCAATTGTCTTCCTTTATAAGCCTGTATTTCAAAGCTCATGTTGTCCTTGTTACTGTAGTCTCAAGTGTACTCCCACCACGCACCAGGCTGTATATATTACCGGCTCATGAAATGGAACCTAAGTTGCTGTACCAGGTGAAGCTACTGATGTGAGTGACAGAAAGAAGAAGAAAAATCCATGATATTTGAAATCATCTTTGCTTTTGATGTCGAAAAGTATAGAAGCTGGACATAGAGACTGGATAAGCCTATAACAACACTGGTAAAGGTGTTTACATGCTATGCAAATTGGGTTGAAGATCTTTGTGTGCTGATTGTTTTTTTGCTTAAACTGTCTATGACCATATATTTATAGAGGTAAAGGAGTTTACATTATGTTGACAGCTCATTAAGCATAATTGGTGTAAAATGCACATAAACATGCTCATTGACAGTCCATAGTTAGGGTTTTTCCTGGGTCAGAAAAGATCTTGAGGTGTGGCTGACTTACATGTTCACCCACAAAAGCAGTTTTGTGTGTGTGTCTTTTCTGTTTTTTTTTATAATTGCTATTCATATTTTACATAACTGAATAGTTACATTTCATGTATGCATTGAATATTACTTATTTTACATTTGAACCCATAGTAACGCATATTTGTGTTGTTTTCTTCACTGTATAAACTGTGTGTTGCTCACACAGCTGAAATTTCACTTACTGCCCTCTGGAGTATACAGGTGGTACTACAAGCATGCGATTAAATGTGTAAATGTTTTTAACGCGTTATTGTTTATATAATTAATCATGCGTTATTAACGTGTTAACTCGACAGCCCTAATATATACTGTATATAAATACAGTATAATCTGTCAGGGTACCGGAACACTCAGAAGCAACTTTTCGAATTCCTGTGTGATCATGTTGAAACATTGATAACATCATGAACAAAAAAGTGTCCCTTTCAAAAGCATACTAGAAGTGAGGCAGTCATTTTCTTGTTCAGGCTCCATACTGCCGATCGGACGAGTATGCGAAGAGTATATCTAGTCCCATTCCTCAGTGCCTGTCACAGTCAGCCAATACTTAGTCTCATCGCCATGATAGATTGCTATATTATCACGGTGTGACATCCCACTACCACCCCCGCCATGCTGAGGAGAGCACCCTCAAAACGCTTGAGTCAGCTTGATTGATCCTCTGATTTTTGGGGCTGTATACCTCAGAGATTTGACAACGTTTTGACAGTTTTCTTTTGTCAGATCTGTGTCTCTGAATTATCGGGCACTTCAGGTAATGTAGCCAGCTCATTCTCATAATGACACAATGTAACCCTCAACCATGACTATGATACTTAAAGGTCAGGTTCATCTGAGGTGATTAAAGACTGCAGTCAATGGACCTGCTATAATCTCTGTGCAAGCTTTATTGGATGAGAAATAGCAGAGAATTGATTTGTCCTGGGTGTACTATATGATGTGCCAGATCACTCGTGCGCACACGAATTGGTAAAATGTCTGTATAATGCAATTATAGAAATTAATACCACAGTAGCTCATTAAGAAGAAAAAAAGGAATGAAAAGAATATAAAGAAAAAAAAGAAACAAAAATCATATAACATAACTGTTATAAAATAAGGGACTATTGGAAACTATACAAAATACTGAATAATTTAATTATATTAAAAAAAATATTAAAAGAATGCAAACTAGTACAACTAGAGATCATTGAGAAGAGAAAAAAATCCTAGTAATATGTTTCTCTTTCTTCTTCGCTCAAAAGTTATAGAAAAACAGATAGGACAAAATTACAAAAAATAAAAAAATGCATAAAACATAGAAAACAAGTGCTTTAGAGACAGGAAAAGGGCTTTTAATGTTCTGATCAAACACGTTTATCTTCATTTTATTTCAGATCTCTCAGAAACAATAAACGTATTTTTTTTTAAACCATGATTTCAATTTAAAAATATCTATCCTTTTTATAATATTATTCATGTTCTTCTCATAGCCTTTTAAAATATGCTTTTTGACTACTTAATACTTTATAAATATTTAAATGTTGAACATAAAACCTACAGTGTATCTCTGTCTGCTATACAATGTTTCAGATTATATCAATCTTGCTCTCACTGTTGCATTGTGGGTTGTTTGTGCTATCAATGACAGTGAAACACTTTAACCCCATCCCCAATGTTGCATATATACTTTCTCGCTGCAGGTAACATTTTCCACAAATTGACATAAGAATTATTTTCTTGAAATCCTGCTGTGTTTAACCTGGGTCTCAGCTGAGCCTCATCTTTTCTGTTCAGTGAGGACAAACACTCCATCTTGGTGAGAAATGGAGGCATTTTAGCAGGACACTCGTGCTTTGCATGTCTGCCGCCAACCCTCTCACTCTCCTCACATCTGCCTTTCTCAACACCATTGATTGCCTGATGCAAGCAATAGCCGAGATTTGTGGCTCTGATCGTTAATCCTGCACCAGCAGCACAATAAAAAAACAAATAAAAAACAGGGGTGTTCTCTCTTCCCTTTAACACATTACCTCTTGCTGGCATTGATTTAAGGCCAAAAAAAAAACAAAAATAAAAAAAAACTAGAAAAAACAGTGTAAACATCGGTTAGGGAATGAATGCCTTGGCTTGTCGACATGAGGTTTGTGATTGTATCTAGATAATGCCCACCTGCAAGACAGGGAAAGACCCATGTCTCCCCCCCAACGTGACCTCATGATAATTAATTTGCATTCTTACAAAAATTTTGGTTCTAGCAAACGCTCATTCTCTTATGTTTGTGTAGTGAGTCAGACTACTGTCTTGTAGTATTTCCCCTAGTTTTGTCATTTGTGTATAAATGTGACTTTCCCTTTTATGCATAACATATTACATTTAATCAGTATAGTCTATCAGCATGTGTTTATGGGGTATATTACGGCGGCAACATGCCGCCTAGACATGCGTCATGGTCTAATGACCTCCCCCATTCCGCTATCGGACACTTCCGCTCCAAAAGTGTGTAGTTGTTGTTGTTGTTGTTGTCATTGTTGTTTGCTTCATTATATTCGATGTTAGGGTAACCGCTTGGCTCTGGTACCCTGTGCTAATGTTATTTCCTTTTATATGTGATAGTCAGTAGTGGTTTTAACCAGCACGTAAACCCCGATATTGCGTGGGGCCTTGGACATGCGTGGGACCTTGGAAATGCTCTGCAAAAAATGCTTGAGTGGTGACATGTTGTTCTGGGCACACGCGTGAATACGCTGTAGTCAGCGATCTTGGAGTGGTTCACGATAGAAGCCGCTGGGGTTGGGATGAATTTTTTTAAGTATGGTTCGGGTTTTAAAATATATAGGCCGTTCAAAATTGTTTCCCACGCGCTCTCACTCACAGATATACGCGCAAATGGACGAGTTATGGGCTGTTCATACCGAACGTGTATTTTGCCTGTGTCTGCTCTGTTTTGCCATTGTTTTCCCGTGTAAACACACACGGGAGAAACATCCGTACCTCGCTGTTTCTTCAGTGTCTCACGGAGTACTGGCAGATTTTTAGACACTGTGTCAAGTTAATAAGAGCTTCAGGTTTCAAAAATGCATGCCGAGACACCTGCGTTCTGTATGTCAATTAGCACAGGTGTCATGAAGATATAATATTCTGAACAAGTTCAGGTTGCAAAGAGACTCTCTTTTTTGAATGAATTTTAAATGATTTTAAAATTCATAAAAAATCTGTAATCATTTAAAAAACATTTAATTTTATTTATTTTGTATTGCCATAGGACACAAAAGGAGTTTTCAGAATATAACACAAACAAAATAAACTACAAAGCACCATAAAAAAATAATACAATTAATCCATACATTTGTTGGCTATAATTCAAATCTTCTTGGTTACTGTCATAACCTCCATTCCCTGATGGAGGGAACAAGACGGTGTGTCGATGTAGACTCTCTTGAGAGTCTCTGTTACCTCTTATCTTTGAGAAAAGGCCAATGAGAATAGGCGAACACCCCTAGGTAGTGGAACAAATCTGGGTGAGATTTTACAGGGCAGAAGAGGACCTCTTCGCCTCTATGAACATGCAATGTCTACTCTACTTCTCCCTGAGTCACCCGACCCCAATGGGTCTTGACGAGATGGTGCATACATGGCCCTGAATGCGTCTGTATGTATTTTTCCCTGGTTTCTCTGTTCCCGGGAGTCTTGGCCAGAGTTCGAAAGCAAGGGTCTTGCCTCTTACTGATAGTGCCGTGCTGGCCAAACAGGGTATGGTTCTCGGGGTTAATATTTCTCCTCGACGGCTCGCCTTGGGTGATTCCGAACAGGAAGGACCTTCTTCACAGGCACAGGGGACAATATTTCATCCCCGGCCCTTTCACGCTTAGCCCCTGAAGGGTACCAACTGAGGTATGCAGGGCTTTCTCCTGAGGTTATCGAGACCATTTTAAGTGCTAGGGCTCCCTCCACTTGGAACAAATCTGGTTGAGATTTTACAGGGCAGAAGAGGACCTCTTCGCCTCTATGAATAGTGCAATGTCTCCACTACTTCTCCATGAGTGATGTGGCAGGCTGGTCCTCTCCGCACACATTCATCAAATTTTATAGTTTGGATGTTCATGCTACTCCGGGCTCTTATGTCCTTGAGTCGACATCTCAAGTTCATGTCTGAGACCTCTCGCGTTCTTGTGAGCACACTTCACAACCGTAGGGGTCCGGACAGCCTCAGTGCGGCGGCATGGGTATTCTTGTTCCCAATGCACTTTTCTCAGGGCAGCAGCCTAGTAAAGCTTTTTGTAAAGGGAACGTCTCGGGTTACGTAGTGTAACCCTTGTTCCCTGAAAAAAGCGGAACGAGATGCTGCACTTCTTTGCCACAATGGGATGTCCCAAGACTGCTCTTCAGAATAAAATATATCTGAAGACACGCTGGTTACGCGTCTATTTATAGCCTGGCCACAGGTGCATCCAATGATCTCACCAACCGAGGATATAAATTCCGGTCAATGTTCATTGACATGTTACACTCATATTTCAGCTGGTCACAAACACGTAGGATTGTTCCCAAAGCGCTTTTCTCAGCGCAGCATCTCGTTCCGCTTTTTTCAGGGAACAAGGGTTACAATACGTAACCCGAGACGTTATGATATGAAAGTGTATAAGAAAATATACAAATTGTTTTCAAATAATTTGCAGAAATTTCTAGAGAACCATTTTTCCTCTGTCTCACTTTAGCAGTACTTCAGAAGTCTGAAATTTGGTCAAAAGAGGGTCTTCAAATTGGGGTCTTCCTAGTATTAAATATTTCTTCATTTTTTCTTTTGACTAAGGTAGAAGACATCCTAAGCTTTCTTCAAAGGTATATTGTTAGGTTATATTTGGACCATTTACAAAGTGTCAAGAAATGTCACATTTCCAAAAGTGTTCCACTTTGCCCATATTCACCCTATCAAAAGCTAAAATGGAGTTTAGGAGTTATACAAAGGTATTTTAGTTTAGTTTCAGTTTTTTACAATAATTTCAGTTTATATAACAACACACTCAAGTGTCTAATGCCGTATTCTGCGATGTATATGTTTGAATGAGGTATCACAGTGCCGTTATGAAGTGCATCAGGAGACATGTTGAAATGTGGTTATGTTTAGAGGTTGGAATAGGGTTAAGGGATCTAAAATATCTATAAAACAATAGAAATGTATTAATAATCAGTTTGTGTATTCAAATATAGTTGTAATGGATTTGTCATTATTTCTAGTTTCTAAAGCTGTAAATACGTAAAATATTTATGCTTTAGATGCTTATTGTACGTTTTAGTGTCTATCCAAATGCAAAAACATGTATGTTTAAATGTTACAAATATTAATGAGATCAGGCTGCGACCCCAGAGCCCAAACTGAGTAACAGACACCTACCTGGCAAAGGTTCTGCACTGACAAATCATCCAACGAAACCAACTTAACTATCATCACCCACCAGTACACCTCTACTTTTTCTTTTTCAGTATGTTTGACATTGCATAATTATCAATAGTTTTTCGACCCATTTTTAAATGGAGGGGTGGGTGTTCCTCCTAACCTTGAGCTGGAGGGTGAAAATTGCATGCCTTTCAGAAGGCCACATATGCACCAATGCTAATCAAGCAAGTGGAGAACACACATGTGTTTCTCTGAATGTCATTTTTTATAAATAGATTGGCTATCATTGTGTGGGTCAATTTATGCAAAGTGCAAAGTGCTTGGCTAAACATCTGCTGATTGTTGCAGACAAACCTCTCGTTCATCAGGAAAGGAGGAAGCAGGAACCAGATTAAAAATCAAAAAGATTTTAATTCATAAAACACTGAACTGAAACATAACAAATGCGCGCACACAAAACACTTCTGTGTGCGTCTCTCTCTCTGGTGTCCCTGGCTCCTCATTTATCTCTCACCTGCTGATTGGGCAACTCAGCGCCGGGCGTGAATCCTCTAGGCCCGGCCACACTCTCCTCCTCGTCACACTGATATTCACTGTTTGGCAAAGGTTGATGTTGTTTGCAAAGTTTTTAAGGTGCCTTTTCTCTTCTATGATCACTAAGATCAGAGATCACAATTCATGTTGTTAGTTCAAAATAAGTAAACATGTCTTTCAAAAAAGACAGTCTTATTTTTAATATATGTTGCTGTGTAAATTGTATAATTCAGTAATGAACAACACTGTAATTTTCAGCAAGATCTCAAGTAGGTCTACGCACATCATGGATTAGTTGAAGATTATTAAATGTCAGTCCTTAAAGCCAATTATTTTCTCTTCCATGAAGTAAATCAATACTACTTATCTTTGATAAAAGAGGCCATTTACACACAGAAGACCTGCCTCGCTCTCACTCTCACTCACTCTTTCATTCTCTCTCTCTTTTTCATAGAAAAAGTATGGTATATCTCCTTATGTTGTTGTACTTCAAAATGTGCTCCAACAATATTAATAATAATATTAAACAGCAATATTAAAAAAGAATATACACATAGTCAATATTCAAGATTACATTAGCAAGCCAATTTTAATACATAACAAATTAGACATCAGTAAATTTGTGGATAAACAATTCAGAGCAGTGAGTGTTTGAACGGTGTCAGTGTTAGACTACTTATAATTCAGGAGTTGTTTATTTTTTTCTCATGCTCTTAGTTGAACTGAAACTCAATGTAATGTGCCTCACCAGACTCAGATGATTTCAGATGATGAGCGGAAACCATGTTTTTCGTGGTTCCCCCTTTAAAAGATCTTTGCGATTATTGCCTGCTCAAAGTGTGTATTTGCCAGTTCTGTGATTGAGTCTGCCTGATAATTACTGGTTAGTCTTATGCACCGAGCACCATCCCTGCTGATGTTTCTCTCCCTTCCCTCTTTTTCCTTCTCCATGAATATCAAATAGCTCCATGCTGAGGTATGAAAGTAGTACATCTTTTCTGTAGACACACAGACATGAAAAGAGTGAAAGCACACCACATAGCCTACTGACAATGGAAAGGGTAGGCTTCAGACATGAGGCAGCCACTCGTGTCTAGCCTACTGTTTACATTCAGGTACTAACTCCTTCTTTTTTCCTGTCATGTTTTAGATTCAGGACATTTTCTGTTCTGCTTCTTGAACTCATGCTGCATTTCGGCAAATAGCCACAATACCTGCTCACACACAAATTTAGAAGTCTAGCTGTAGAAAATGCCTCTTTGCTGTTGTATTCCACATATGTGGAAATTACAAACCATTTGCAAAGTGTCAAGAAAAGTAACATTTCCAAAAGAGTCCTATTTTTCCCATATTCACCCTAGTATATCAAAAACTAAAACTAAAATTGATTTTTGGAGTTATAAAAGGTATTTTGTTTAGTTTTTACATTTTTCCATTTTTATTTCAGTGAATGAAAATTATTTTAAACACAAAAGGTTAGAAGTCTAGCTGTAGTAAATTCCTCTTTGCTGTTGTATTATGTAGAAATTAATTTTGACTTGTCCCTCCTTTAATAAAACCAAAAATCGAGGTTACGGTGTGGCACTTACAATGGAAGTCAATGAGGCTAAGTTTTGGAGGGTTTAGAGGCAGAAATTTGAAGCTTACAATTTAAAAAAAGAGCACTTACATTACATTTCTGTTAAAATAATAGCTGTAAAGTTGTTTAAATTGTAATTTTTTGACAATCATTTTAGGGTTTTAAGGTTTATTGACATTACATCACCATGGCAACAAAATAAAAAAAATGGCTATAACTTTACACAGAAAAGGTTAGTAACTTATTGTATCACACTAAAATCATGTTTATATGCATATTGTTTAAGATGTGTGGCTATACTTTTCAAAAAGTGAGTATTTTAATGTTAAACAATTGGCTTCCCATTCACTTCCATTGTAAGTGCCTCACTGTAACCCAGATTATTGTTTTTTTTTTTTTTTATTAAAGACGAAGGGCAAGTCAAAATAAAAAAAATGTGGCAATTAATATTATGCCACAAATGCTTTCGATTGAGCTTAACTTGAACCTGAAATATTCCTTTAATTAATTTTTAAATCAATCATTGTATTTACTGTATTACATTTTATTCTAATTTCGTGTTCTCAATTGGTTTTAAAATAGATTTTAATATTTTTATGTAATGCACCTGTTTGTGTAGAATGCATTTCTCATACCATCTTGTGTCCAAATAAATCACCTTCAGAGAGCAGCTCATATTCTTCACATCTCTTGCAACACATTCACAAGCTTGTGGCAGACAAACGCTAATATTCTTCATATCTTCATATGGGGGAGGAAATTAACTCTGGTTTGGTTCAAGCAAGCAAACGAAGTGGGGCAGCTGTGGCTCAGGTGGTAGAGTGGGTCGGCTGCTAATCGCAGGGTTGGCGGTTCGATTCCTGGCCTACATGCCGAAGTGTCCTTGGGCAAGATGGCTGCAACCCAAAGTTCCTCCCAATAGCAGGCTACCGCCTTGCATGACAGCTCTGCCGCCATTGGTGTGTGTGTGTGTGTGCGTGTGTGTGCGTGCGTGCGTGCGTGCGTGCGTGCGTGCGTGCGTGCGTGCGTGTGTGTGTGTGTGTGTGTGTGTGAGTGAGCGTGTATTTATCACTTTGTGGGGACCAAATGTCCCCATAAGGATAGTAAAACCCGAAATTTTTGACCTTGTGGGGACATTTTGTCGGTCCCCATGAGGAAAACAGCTTATAAATCATACTAAATTATGTTTTTTGAAAATGTAAAAATGCAGAAAGTTTTCAGTGAGGTTTAGGTTTAGGGGTAGGGTTGGGTTTAGGGGATAGAATATAAAGTTTGTACAGTATAAAAACCATTATGTCTATGGAAAGTCCCCATAAAACATGGAAACACAACATGTGTGTGTGTGTGTGTGTGTGTGTGTGTGTGTGTGTGTGTGTGTGTGTGTGAGAATGGGTGATTGGGACATAGTGTAAAGCACTTTGGTAACCTCTAAGGTTAAAAAAGCACTATGTAAGTGCAGACCATTCACAAGTGTAAAAGCACCCTTAGTTTCCGGCATGAAAAGCTAGTTGGAAAGTGAGTTCTTTAAGCTGTAAATTATATAATACAATGATGAGGAATGCATAATTTATTAACTCTACCCCCACACACCATAAGTAGTGCTAGAGGGAAATCTATTCATGCTTTGAATAGATGCAAAAATGTCTGATTGGTAATGGTGCTAAATGGGTAACCAGTACTGTCTGCTAAATTAATTACTGACCAGTGTCAGTAATTTGGCTAAATGGGGTTGACTTCAGGGAACATAAACTATCGATAACATGTCGATGTTACCATGAACTTTCATGTTGATTGTGTGATCATTTTGATCTGACCAACTTTACCTTGATTGTACAGCATCACTCCACCACTTTGATCCAGGTACATGAATCAGCTCTTTAAAATGTTGAAAGTGTGCTCATTTACTTTATGTCTGGATATTTGTCCATTTATAATGCTTAAATCATTTGATGAATTACTGCAGCTAGAAATATATATATATATATATAATAATAATAATAATAATAATAATAATAATAATAATAATATATATATATATATATATATATATATATATATATATATATATATATATATATATATATATATATTTTATACAATTCTATTTACTGCCTGCTTTTAAGTGAATTTAATTGAAACAGGCAAATAACACTGGATATTGTGAATAGGGTTCTATCTGTAATGAGTCAAATTTACATATAGGAGGTGTGGTTGTGCTGAAAAAAGGAAAAAGAAAAGAAAAAGTGTTGCAACTGTAGTGAATTCACCTATAGGCCCATTGTAATCAAATCAGTACTCAGGAATCAGCAAAAAACATCAGCAATCAAGAGGCAATCAAGAGGTAATTACTGTGTTTTATTAACTATGGAGCCAATAAGGTGTTTTTAACCCAAGCTTTAGTAGTGTGTGGCTGCAAGCTTTGGTAGTTCCTGGCTGCAAATTAATCTGAGACAATTTCATTGAGTTCTTAAACCTTTTTGTCCAGTTTGATAAATAACCACATTGAAAATTCAGACTTTCAGCAGTGAATACAGTCTCCTCACAAGTAGCTAATTAGTCAATTATCTGATGTGACAGGCTTGCCTGAATCCCTTTTCTCTTTATTGCTTTAAGAACCTGTTTATTCTTCTCATTACCAACAACGTGTTGTGACAGCCGCCAAAGGAAGAGACGGAAACAGGTGTCAGCTTAAGGGGTAAGCTTTTTATTTCTCTCGTCATATAGTAACAGTGTTGTAGGGTTTTCCTTGGTCGGGTTCTCCGCCCCCATGCTCTGTCACTGCTGCCCTTTTATGCCGCTCTCCTCATGTTACTGAAATTAGACACAGGTGTTAGTCATCATTTTAGCTCAGGTGTGGGCGCCCTTACCGCTTTTCTCTCCCGGACGGGCGCTTGACCACGCCCCCGCTGCCACACGTGTCTTGGATTTGCTTTTAATAATATGGCCCCCAATAAGTGCATCATTACTTACTGTAATGTACTTAGAACATACTACTTTTATTACTGTGTTCGTTTGGTATTTACTGTCATGTATTGCTCAAGGCTACATTGTCTCATTCCTAAAATTAATTCCTTGATTAAACACGTGCCGGACAAACGTCCTTGATTGCTGTACCACATCTCACTGATTCTTCAGTGCCTCATGTAGGACTGGCACTTTAGACACTGTGTCAAGTTAAAAATTGCGTTCTGTTTCATCCGTTGTGCTGCGTCTAGACTGTTTTTAGCGCAGGTGTCACTGTGTCAAGTTCAGGCTGCAAAGAGGTGACTGTTACAATTTTTTACATTATTCCATATTATTCTGCAACAAGCAATGTTTCAGCACTTGATAAACAGCAATGTTGTTTTCTTTTTTCTTTTCTTTTTTCTTATGCTCTAGTGTGCTGAATGGCTGCCGTGGCTTATATGTTTACTGTTACAATACTGTAATGAATGTTGCCTACGATGCTTAGCCTACATAAAATAAAGCCTTTTGCAACATGATGAACAATACACTGGATCATTAGAATATAAGATTTAGGTGAAAGTAAATAAGACAGAACTATATTACTATTGTATGCAACAAATCCTCAAAGTAATAATCCTAATTGTGCTCACCTGCATCAAGAGGGTGAGGGACCTGAAATAGTTCTCTGTCAGCAACACTTGCCTGGAGTTTGGGCCGACAGATTCTCACGTGATCCTGAAACCCCAACTGGGCTATGTGCCTAAGGTTCCCACGACCCCCTTCAGGGATCAGGTAGACCCAGCCATGTTGTTGCTGTGTACAGTGTGTGCTTTGCACACCTACTTGGATCGCACGCAGAGCTTAAGACGCTCTGAGCAGCTCTTTGTCTGCTTTGGTGGACAGTGGAAAGAGAACGCCGTCTCCAAACAGAGGTTTGCCAACTGGATAGTGGACGCCATTGCATTGGCCTACCAGACTCAGGCCGTGCCCTCCCCCTTGCGGGTTCAAGCACACTCTACAAGGAGTGTGGCGTCCTTATGGGCACTGGCCAATGACATCTCACTAGCAGACATCTGCAAAGCAACGATTACTCCAGTAACCCCCTGTGAAGTATATTCAGCCGTACCTACCTATAGGCAGACCCGCATCTCTCTTCGGTCACTGTGTTTGTAGAGCCCCCCCCACACCCTTTCGTAGAGGGACCAACCACCACGCCTCTTCCATGTGCGGCTGCTGAGCCCATGTGTCGTATTGTCACATGTTGACCTCCCCTTTTGGGCAGGATGTGGTCTCCACTGGGTCTTTTCCCCTTGAAGAATAGGAAAGGAAAAGAACACCTTCCCCAATGCGTATGCTAGCGTTAGATGTCCCCAACCGCATCTAACACTCTATTGAGAGAAAACATAGAGAGAGAAAAGGCCGCGGCTGGTATGGCCTGCTCGCAACATAATTGCTTCGCTTTCCCCCCTCAGGGATGTGGGAAACTACATGATGTCTTTGGGGTGTTGGGGGAGGTTACATGCAGTCTGATGCACCTGCTATTTCACACACAGCAGCTTGCTTGCTTTTTCCATGGGGACACAAGGTCGAGTGAGTGACAGAAGGGGAATGTCTTGGTTACTGGTGTAACCTCCATTCCCTGATGGAGGGAGCGATACGTTGTGTCCCTCTTGCCAAATCACTGTACTAGCCACTGAAATGGCCAGGACCATGTCTCGGCTCCTCAGCACAAAACCTGAAAGAATCTGCATTCCAGCTCCCTTTTATAACCGAATGTCTGTGGGAGTGGTATGCAAATTCCACTTGCCAATTTTCATTGGCCTTTTCTCAAAGATCTGAGGTGATCGGTGCTCTCAAGATCGACTCCTAATGTCACTACATCGTCACATTCCCTCCATCAGGCAATGGAGATTACGACAGTAACAGAAACTACATTTTAAATGTTACTGGGTGAAGTAGTGTTTTGCACACCCTGTACATACACACACACACACACACACTCATGTTGGTTTTACTATACATGTGAGGACATCTCATAGACTTTCATTTACTTTAGAGCAGGCTAAAGAAATATTCAATCCCCTACCCCTAGCCATACCCCTAACAAAAACCTGTGCAAGCTAAAAGGTCCTCATAAGTGCGCACGACAGAATGCGTCCCTCAACCATGACATCATCGGGAGTATAAAAACCTCTGAGATCTTTCTGTGCATTGCTTCCAGCGATGTGCCGTGTCTAAATGCAGCTCTGCTGCTCCCAGGTGTAGCCTCGTTGCCCAAAGTAGTAACGTACGTACTTGAAACTTTGCTCGCTGAAAGAGTTGAGATTTCTCTGTGCTCCACCGAGCAATCCGGGTCGACTTTGCTGATTTCTCCACCAACCCGCAGAGAATTAGCCAGCGTACCACTCTATGACATAATGCGAAACGGCCTCCCATCATCACCAGAAGAACCGAATCAGAATCAAAAGACGGACGAACACACATTCTACCCAAGTCCTCACGTGATTCAAGTAAGAGGTTTACGTCTGGGTAGAGATAGATGATTATTATAGTGTATTATTCTTGTGCATTAAGGTTATTGCTTGTACAGGTTATGGACCGCCGAGTCTGCTCATTGCTGCTAATAATCTGAAGATATTACTGTAACATACTGTTACAATAAATGAGATTTGCTCTGCTGTTGTCCCACCATGTTGGATTGTTTGTGCATATCCTCCATCGCGGGTGAGACCGGCACACTGAGTTTATCCATGAAAGAACCAAAGACTGCGAAAACCGCCTTTGGTGCCGTCACTGTTCTCTATCACTTTCTTACTAACCACAAACTCATGACCCCTCACAAACATCCCCAAGTATTATTACTTGCCGATAAAGCTCTTCTTTGTCCCCAAGTTATCATACAAGCGGAGATATGTGCTAAACGGGCAGACGCCTTTAACCAGTCTCTGTCCGCCAACATTCACATCCATATTCTCTGACCGTAAACGTCACGTGACGTACTCACCACAAGAGCCACGTCCGCCACTCCTTACGCACACACATGCACGCATGCAGGAACGCACACACACATACCTTCCTCTCATGTATTACAGGCTTATTTATTACCATATCTAATCATGTTACTGTTTAGTTTGTAGTTGGAATGTTGTAGTTGTAGTCAGCCTTCATTGTTCTCCGGACATCAAGAGAACAATCCTTTAGTGAGACTGCAATACTGTCTGGTTATTAGTCCCTGATTCCATGGAGGTGCCCCGGCAATATTAATCCTTAGTAATATTCTATTGATTTTGAAAATTGATAATTATCTTTGATGATTTGAAGGATTATAATGCTAATGTTAATTCTAATAAATGTTCTATTGATTTTAATAATTAATATTTCTCTTCTACAACAGTTAATATTCTATAGAATTTGATAATTGATGGTTGTCTTTGATGATTTTTGATTTAAAGGATTAAAAAGCTAACATTTATTCTAATTTAATGTAACTGTGATAATTATGATAAGCAATTGTCATAATTCT
Source organism: Xyrauchen texanus (assembly GCF_025860055.1). Taxonomy (NCBI): domain Eukaryota; kingdom Metazoa; phylum Chordata; class Actinopteri; order Cypriniformes; family Catostomidae; genus Xyrauchen; species Xyrauchen texanus. The sequence goes on from NC_068276.1 coordinate 40,677,058, forward strand.
TAAAGTTCTCATATGCTTATTACAGATAGTCCTACACCTTAAGTAGTACTTTACTGATGTTTAACTTGAAATTAACTTCAAATTAAACATTTGAAATTCAATATTCATTTGAAAATATATTTGTTTATCTATCATCTCAAGAGTAATGGAGCAAGCAAGCATATCCTCCTGCGTGTCATTTACATTGCTTGTATGAGCAAAGAACATTTGCCATTGCGCAAATAAAATTAATGTGAATGTATAAAAATCTTCTCTTGTATTTTCGTGGGAGTTTGGGGCGAACCTCCGTAGACAGTATGCCCATCAGAGCACTTTAAGTGGTTCATCTTAATACGCTGCATTACTCTGCTCTGAATGCGGCCGGTCCGTTAATTTTAGGTGCTTAAATAATACAGCAAGAATAGAATATGAGACACAAAAACAAATCATGTTAATCACGGCATATCTATATTCGCTTAATTCCCATATGTGGACAGTAAATTGTGACTGGAATATGATATATGTAATGCAGCTATGTTTGGTATGCCACATTTTATGCATATGGTATTCATAAAATGCAAAGCGGACTGGTACCCCTTCGCTTTCACATCGTACAAATTAATCCAACCACAAAAGGACCCACAAACAAACCGTACTCAGACCACCTCCTGAGGTCAATTTCATTGACGTTTTTTACGTTGACGTTCGCTTTTGGGTCTTTTTAGGGGGGTCTGAGTCTACTTGGGTTGTTCACATACAGTATACACATTATACCGCTCTGAGAGCACTTATAGTGCTCAAACGAACTAGGTGTGAAAATGCCCATAAAGTATATTTTTCTCTGTGTATGTGTGTGATTGTGTATTTTTCCACTTGTGGTTTGCTGTAGAAAGCATATGCCCATAAGCAGTTTCAGCGAGAACATGATTTACATTCAGTAACAGACTTTTCCATCTGACTATTCAGGTTTCTGATTTTAATGTAATTTATCATAATTTTAATGTATGAATAGCACAGTATCGGGTCACATTTAGGGTGTCCAAGGGTTAGGAAAAGGTGTTATAAGCTATTTCTAACCTATCTAACCCTTAAAATAGTCTTGTTGGTGTAACCTAATGTAGTCCGGTTGAGTCAGTGATGTTAAATAATGCTTTTGATTTAATAAAACCAGTTACAACTGGTTTAATTGGCAACCATTAATTTTTATTTCATTTTCACACCTTTCTGAAAAGGCAAAAACATAATACATTGTTGGAAATAAAAGGGCAGTATTTATTGAAACCAAATTCTGTTTTTAAACCACATTACATTTGATTTTGTCTCCAAGAATGTTTTTCCTGGGGTCAAACCTTAAACACATTTTGGCATGTTTCTTCTACATCATGATTAATAATAATAATAATAATAAATATAAGTTGATCTTAATAACTTTATCTAACATAGCTTTACAGAAAATGTAAAACATATGAATTTTGCCAAATGTCAACACTGTACCTATACATAATCTGGTTCTGCCACACCTCATTACCTCGCCGCACAGCTCGTATAACACTATTTTTGTCAAAATCCAAATAATTTTACAGATCTTTATTGTAAAGTGTTTAAACAATGTTTGTTCGATGAACCATAAACAATTAATGAACTTGCAACTGTGTAATGGTCGTTAAGACACTAACAGCTTAAAGATGGTAGGCAATTAAGGTCACAGTTATGAAAACTTAGAACACTAAAGAGACCATTCTACTCACTCTGAAAAACACCAAAAGAAAGATTCAGCCATACTGCTTATTCTGTGCATGATTTCCTGCAAGACAGTGATTGCTCATGTCTCACCTGTTCCTTATTAAATCCCTATATATTCTCCCTTGTATATATTATCCTTGATCATTCTGTGTTCTTTGTGTTTGCAGTCTTCCCTTTCTGTTGGTCTGTTATTTATGTATGCCATCCTCTCACCCAGTTTATATTCCCATTTGGATTATTACCTGTTGGATTTATCTGTTGTTTGGATTATTACCTGTTGGATTTACCTGTTGTTTGGATTATTACCTGTTGGATTTACCTGTTATTTGGTTCCCTCCTCCATGTGTATTACTCATTCTCTCTCACTTTCTACCGATCTCATCTTCTCTTCCTCCCCGGTGTTCAACAGTCATTATCAGACTTCCCATGGACATTTCACTCTGCAGCCTGTGCCGGTTACATTTCATTTTTGAATTCTGTTTGTCATAAATAAAAGACAGTTCTGCATTTGAGTCATACTCATCTAACATGTCACTACTATTACTGCACAGCACTTTTAGAGGGACAACTGTAAGTCCTCAAAATTATTTAGAGGCACCTGATGTGTATACTGTAATTATTGTGCTCATAGCAGGTGCAGCTATGGGCTCTGTGGCTCTCCTCTATATGTCAATGGGTTTTTGACAGGGGTGAAAATATATCGTCGTAGAGGGCAACCACAGTTATGGAACAGCCACCTCCTATAAAATGCCCCTACAAAAAGGAATTAATTAACAGAGGTTCGGGAGGAGCATGTTAATTTTAATCTGACAAATAACAGCCTGCGAGTATGATTATATACGCCGCTGCTTACCTACTTCCTGTTACAACTCCCCTGACATGACAGTCTGTCCAGCATTTGGCCCGTCTATTGCCAACGAACAGATGTTTTAGAAGTATTGATGGCAACCATGTTGTGTTATATTTTTTGCTGTGTCTTTCTTTTTTGAAAGACACAATTTGCCGAATCAGTTTATAGCATGAAGTTGCTTCCGCAAACTGGCTGAGTCGGCTCTGTATACATGTGAAACATATCTACATGGCTGCTCATATGTTCTTATCTAAACATTCAACCAAGAATGGTCCATCGCACGAGCTGCCTTTGCGAGCGGGTGCAGTTCATTCCATTCGAGTTCCATTACAGTGCTTTTTTTTTATTCAAAATTGAGAGAAACAAAGATAAACCATTCAATCCAACAACCATTTCAACACCCCACCTCCAGCATTTTTAAATCTGGTTCTTCCACACCTCATTACCTCGCCACACAGCTCGTTTAGGGTATGCTCTATCCAGTGATTGTTCGTCATCTTGCAACAATATCACAATTGTTTCTCCCTCCAAAGTGCCCTTCGGAGCATGACTTAGGTCCAATCATGCAACAGCGAACTCCTTCAAATCGACCGATTCTCTAATTACAACTTCTTTCCAAACCAACACAGACATTTTAGCGCTAGCTCACTGCTGCGCAGCACTCACTTTGACCATTACACAGCACACTGCAGTTTTACACAGCCTCTGTCCGAGCATACATGAGCCGAACTCTGCTCCGCAAGAGGCGGATCATGCGCTGCTTCCCAATTTATTCATAATTATCCTGCAACGTGTCATGCCTCCTCTCAATTTTCGAGCTCGCCCCACCACACAACCCCCATAACACGAAGCAAGAGCTGCTACAAACGTCCACTCTACATTAGAACATGACATTCCCTGCTCCCGTCAGGACAATTGCTTCACACAAGTAAAATCAATCTATTTCCATATGTAGTGCAGAGCTGTAACTCTTTAGTTCTAGATAATTTCATGCTGTTCACACCTATTGCTATGTAATGCATTTCCCATGCAAAACGTATATTGTACAGCAGGTGGCAGTCATACTTCTAAGGAGCGAATGACCACAAGAGAATCCTTCAATAATGGTTGCAAGTCCATTTCTCTTGCATAATAGTATGCAGTACAGAGCCAAAGCTCTTTTATTTCTCAGATCATTTTATGCAATTTGTTTCATATTGTTTATTGAGATGTATTTCCCAGCATATTCCTAAATAATTTATGCTGCTGGTCACATTGTTTCTAAATGTTACTAATATTTATTTTCTCTTCTCTCTAGACTCATGTCCCCAAAACGTTGACTGCATGCTTTTCGCTCTAACAAGCATTAGCAGTCTGTATGTTTTCCCTTCAAATAAGCATTAGCAGCAGAGGTTACATCTGTACCGGTGCAAGTGCAGCCCACATTCCAGTGGCCGTGGATCTAACTTTTCACAGATTTCTTAGCGTTGTGATACGTCTCACCTAAATATGAATATTTTGAAGTTTCTACAGAAACACCTGAATTTGTGCCATCTGCGAGCCATTTCACACATTTTACTTCCAGTAGGTCTCTACGAGAGCCCATCTAAAATCCATTTCATGGGATTGTTCACAAGTTTTCCTCTTGCTTTCACTATCTAGGTATCACTCCAACACTTCACCATTACCTTCCAAGGAGCCAAAGATGGCAAACATTTAAGTTTCTAGAAAGCACAACTGCGGGTGCTTCTACCATTGTCTCAAAACATCCCTAAGCAGCACAAATGGGCTGTCATATGACAAACTATCCCAACACCGCAAAGTAGCGTAAACGTGCTATGAGGCTGCTTCCAAAAGCCGGCTGTTCCAATGAGGTTTATCACGATCTAGCACTTTTGTCAGCCCTCGATTTGGCTTTTCTTCACCCGATTTGGGGGATTATATTTATTGTGCTTAATAATGGTTCTACTACAGCATATTATCCATTTAACCATTCATTCCATTCCTAAACCAATTCAAAAGGCATTTAACCAGATACCACCAAAGGCTATCCGAGTGGCGTCCTTTTCCATAAATTATATTTGGCAAGTCCGCCCCCAACAATCAATAACCCCCAACTTTTATTTCTGCACTCGGGCACCACAATGCCTCTAACCATCGATATCTTAACAAATGCCTAACCACCATCTGCCTTACTTACCATTCAGTAAACACAGCTTGCATCCTTGACACTATGTTAATCATAGCCTTTTCGGCTCTCTGCATTGCTCAGAAATCACTGTCAATACACCGTTTGATCCCAAAATTCATCCCACCTTCTCAGACCTGCAAATTATAGATAAACAAAACAATCAGACACTTAATTAAACAAAGCAAACAGATCAAGTTAAAAGGGACATTCAATTTACATTTTCAACTTTTCCACCCCCATCCAATAATACCAATCTAAGTCCCCTTTTGATCTGCTATTTGCCGATGATAATAACCATGCAGATTCAAGATTCTGATCCAACAAGCACCTCAAATCATTCATCCACCAATCTGGCATCCCATCCAAACAACAAATTAAATCTCTCTGTCACTGGGACGCGTTCGAATGCTGTGTGAGCCCATAAATGTTCACATGTATAGTGGGCTCCCCCTTTCGAAGTGCTTAGTGGGCTTTTCCATTCGATTGCAGAGTGGACCCATGTTCGGATGCATGCTGGGCTTACCCATTCTAATGCTGCGAGCCAAAATAGAGCAGTCTCCCATTCGAATCTGTGCATGAGCTAACTCTTGTTCTCACTTTCCCTGTTCGAATGCTGTGAGCCTATCCACTTCTATGGTTAGTGGAGGTCTCACGTTTGAATTGCAGCATAGCCTTCTCGATCAAATGCCATGCAAGCTCATCCATGTCCTGTATCACGGGCAGTCCCCTCCAAGCCGATGGATGGGCTTTCCATTTCAGATGCAGAATGGACCTCATTTGAATGCATGCCGGGCTTACCCATTCGAATGCTGCAAGCTAAACCACTCTATCACTAGAGCAGTCTACTGTTTGAATCAAAGTGTGAGCACTCCCTTTCGGACGAAGCATGAGCCAACTCTCGCTCTCATGTTCCCTGTGCGAATACCGTGACCCCATTCACTTCTATAATGAGTGGAAGTCTCCCGTAGAATCGCAGTGTAGCCCCACTCAACCAGCCATCGTACAAGAACACACCTTCAAATAAACACATAAAGCGCTCCCTCTATACAACTTTTTTCAGAAGTATCTGCCAAGCCAATTTATCAAATAGAATTGTTGCTGGCTCACTGTCCTAAATACTTCCTGCCATTGTCATGGTCCCAATCTTACACCTTAATGCCTTTTTGGGGGGTAATCAGGACTTAAGACGAGGTTCAAGCCCTCCAGTTTAAGGACAGCAAGCCAAATATGTTTACCACTTCAACACAAGATTACATTAACATACAAACTACTGAAATTTAGTTAATTAACAGAGGTTTGAGAGGAGCATTTTAATTTCTATCTGAAAAATCACAGCCCATGAGTAGGAGTATATAAGCTGCTGATTACCTGCTTCCTGTGACAACTCTCCTGACATCCCACCTCCACCTATTAACTAGATTAAATATTTATATAAATAAGTAAAGTACGGGGGGGTAATCAGGAGTCGAGTATCAAGCTCCGAGCCCTCCAGTATACGGACAGCAAACAAATGCCATTTACCACTTCAACACAACATTACATTAACATACAAACTACTGAAACCATCATACACATTGTGTGTTTATAAGGGGTTTAAATAACTTTCCATACTAATGACCAACTGATACTCAGAGGGGGAACAACTGTACTTGTGAGTGATAAAATGCTTCTTATTAAAAGGGTAGTAAGGTCATCTTCACCTCAGTTTGGTGGATTCTGTCAAAGCCTCTGCATTTGTTGGCTAATTATTACGTTTTGGGATGATACAAAACATGGAAGTGTGTTAAACTGCAACATGTTTAATCATATTGACATTATAATATAATACATTTTTATTGATTCAAAGAAGACAAAGATACAATGAATTTAAATAAATAAATAATTAAACATATAAAATAATCATACACATCTAAAACTACACTCTCCACAGTCCCTCTCAGAGAGTCAACATTTTTAAATAACTACCCCAATTGCCTTTAAATGAATCCCAGATACCCGGCTTTCTACTCGACACCTCCTCGAAATCTTCCACCCTCCCCTCTCCTCGCACCACTCACGAATTAAGGGTGATTCAGCTGACTTCCATCCCCTTAAAATAATATTCCTGCCTATCATAGCACTGGTTAGGACCCAATTTTTATGTATTTATCTCCTATGTTGATGACCACCCCATCACCCAAAACACAGATTCTGTGGCAAAACAAAACCAGAGTGCCCAACGCGTCAAATACAAAACCTTCAACCAAAATTCCTGGATCTCAGCACACCACCCAAAAACATGGGCCATGTCTCATTCCTCCGATTGGCAATGGCAGCAGGTGGGTGTGTCTATAAGACCAAGCCTATACAATCTAGATGCGGTCCAATAGAATCTATGTAAAATCTTGAATTGTATAATGTGCACCTTTGTATCTCTAGATACAGACTTGATGTTATTTGGAATCCAAGCCCACACTCACTCCTCCAATATCAAATTTAAATCTTTCTTCCATAATCTCTTGAGAGATGTTGAAGTTCTGTCCCCAAGACATAAAATTAGCAGGGAGTAATACACTGATGCCTCATTACCTTTTCCAAAAGCAGTAATCACCTCTCCCAGAGTATCTGCTGCTTTAGGGGGTGTATGCTACTCCCAAAAACAATACAGTGCAGGTGGCACAGCTGTAAATACCTGTAGAACTGAGATCTGGGAATCCAAAAATGTTGAACCTAATTATCAAAAGATCTCAACACTCCACTCTCATACAGGTCACCGAGTGTAGTAACCCCCCTTACAATCCACTCTGACCAGTAGAATGGGGATTACCTAATTTTCAGCCATATGCTTGATGCAAGATTTAAATAAATGTCCAAATTAAACACTTTTGTCCATACTGATTGAAAACGCGATATAACGGGGTGTAACTTAACTTCTGCGATTAGTTTGATAGAGAGGCTTTGCAATGGGCAAGAACTTCCTGTTCAGTACAAAACCAGGGATGGGGCTCCCTCAGGTGGAAGCGACAAATGAGCCAATTTTCTGAAACCGAATGCATAAAACTAAATCTTGTGTAGGCCTAGCCCACCTTTGTCAATCAGCCTATGTAATCTGGGACGTTCACCATTCCAAAAAAAAATATTTGCTATGCTATCAAATTGCTTTAAATAAGAGAGGGGGACTGCAAGGAGAGACTGTAGCAAGTAGTTGAATTTTGCAATACAATTAATTTGAACCCTCTGGGGTCTGAGGGTGTTTTAGGCTCTGGAGAAGTTTTGACATGCCTAGAAATTTGTGCTTTTATTCAGTTGCTTAAAAACACATTAATGGCTAAAGTCTAATAACACTGTATTCAGCACAAACTGGGCTATAATAATATGTGAGCAACATGTATGTGCATGAAAAAACTAAATTTGTAAGTAATTGAAATAAGGCCATATAACACATACTCAACATTTGTCCACTGGATCTTGTAGCCTAGAGGTTTTGCTTCAAAATGATGTGAAAACCATCATGATCACTCATTCATACAAAACAATATAGTAATTGACCTTTTGTAAGACACTTTTAGTGTTAGAAAGGTCATATGCGAGGAGGCTGAACTATCATGAATATTGATTGTAATTCACACCTGAGGAAACAAAAGACCCCTCCCCTGGGCCTATAAATGAGGAATGTGAAAGAAAGAGAATGAATGTGATGAGACTTAATGATCAAAATCATGTTTTAAGTTAAAAGAAGTAATCTGACTACATTTTTTTACATAAAGACTTTACTTAATTTTAGACCTACACTACCGTTTAAAGTAAGTCTCTTCTGCTCACCAAGGCTGCATTTATTTGATCCAAAATACAGTAAAAACAGTGATATTTTGAACTATTTTTACAATTTAAAAGAACAGTTTTCTATTTGAATATAATGTAAAATGCAATTTCTGATAAAAGCTGAATTTTCAGCATCATTACTGCAGTCTTCAGTGTCACATGATCCTTCAGAAATCATAATAATATGCTGATTTTCTAATATGGGCATTTTACTCATTTAACCTGAACACATATTTGCAAGCACAAGCTTTGTTGATGATAATGAGGCAGCATAAACACTAGTTAAAATATAATCTAAACATTCATATCATATTTATATCATATCATATCTATAGCATACAATTTAAATACCTGCTTTAGCTGAAACAGCATTTAAATGTAACTAAAACTTGCTTTATAGGGCATATTTAAAATTTAAATACTCTGAATCCTGGCTGGCAAGTCTGGAAACAGTCCCACTAGTAAAATATGTACATGTTTATATAAAATAGCATGTCAACTAATTAATACTAAATGACTTACTCGTCCGAAATTGTATCCTCGTCTGGATCTTCAAAATACAAACGTTCATCGAGTCCCGCTCTTCTTCTGAGTAAAATTGTAATTCTTCATCATTATCCAGGAGTTTTCTCACTTGTGTATCGTGCTGTCTTCCAAACATGCAGATAAGTAATGTTTTTAAGGCACAGTCGGGGTGTTTACAATTTGCATCGATAACCTCAGCACATTACCGTATGAATAGCGCACTCTGCTGGTGGGTGTGATCACATTAGAGATAATTCGCTGAGCCAGGTGAAATTGTACATCGCTTTGTTTCATACAGATTACATTGCAGGAGAATATTCTTTTTTAAATTTGAATAGTTTTATTTAAAAGTAGACATTTTAAGCTTTCTTTAGACATATGTTTCATGTTTGTGTGATAAGTATTCGCGTAGTTTCAGTTTCAGTGTTTCAGATATATGCTGGCAAACCCAGAGACTGCTGACAGCTCACCCTTTTTATTTTCTTTATTTTACAAAAGCACAAGGTTTTGTTGTTATTGCGAGTGTACACAAATAAAAGTAGACCCTTTATAGTCTCTAATAATGTTTTACACTTATCTGTATGCCCCAAAATGACTGAGAATTTTATGTTGTTTCCGATGTAATGACGAAAAAATCCAGCAGGATGCGCCGCCCAGAGGGTTAATAACATTAACCTTCCCAATCATATATAAATGTAATGAAGCCCACCTACTCACATAACTCAAACTTTTTATTAAAGGGTCAAAATGAACTAAATCACACAAATTTGCTGGGAATAAAATGCCCAACTACTTAATGCCCTGTTTTGGCCACTGGAAGATGCCCAGTTGAAAAGCTGTTACTGGGCAGTACACTGTCAGAGACAAAGCTTCAGATTTAGACCAATTGACTCTGTATCCTGAGAATTTAGAGCAGGATTTAATAATCCTGCGGAGGCAAGACATAGATGTAGTAGGGGTTGGAGACGAATAACAAAATATAATCTGCTAAAAAGCAAAAGCTTATGCGCCACACCTCCCGCCATCATCCCTGAAAAATCATCCTCCTTTCATATCGTGGCTGCTAAAGGTTCCGGGGCAAGACAGAACAATAATGAGGAACGAGGGCCACCCTGACGGGTGCCCCTATCCAGAGTAAAATAATCTGAAATGTATCCATTTGTTTGTACTACCACTACCGGGAGTCTATAAAGTAACTTAATCCATTAAATAAAAGTATTTCCGAGCCTGTATATTTCCAAAACCTTAAAAAGATAATCCTATTCTACAATATCAAATGCCTTTTCAGCATCAAGTGATGGCAGAGACCAGATTCTGATCATTCATCACTGACCACATAATATTGAGACATATTAGAACAAATATTTGATTGTGTGCCAAAAACAAAATTATAAAGACCACATTCCAATATTAGAGCAACAAACAAACCCTGAAATTCCCCCAAAACAAAAAAACAACAGAACAATTCAGAAAAGCTCATTACTCATAGCTCATTACTGCCTCCTTTGATCCATCACATTGCAATACCACCACAACATGTACTTTCACAACTCCTGTTCACTAAAAACTCAAGAGTTTTGTGTCGCTCTCACTACTTCTTTCACATTTTTCTATTTTTTTTCTTTCCTGGTACTTTTACTGACCTTAATGTGTTGGCCTGCACACCCCATTTAATGCTCTATGAATTATATTTTAAAACCTGTCATTCAAAAGGGATTTATTTCATGACTCAACTCCTCAACTCGTTGCTTTGACCTTTTTGCACTGCATGCAGTATTCATTTTCCATTAAGTAAAATAACTTTTTCCATTTTGCATGCTTGCACTTCACCCACACAATTATTTTTGTACAAGCACTCTCTGTTCTTAGCTCTGCTAAGAATCTGTAAACAATCTGTTTCCTGAAATACATTCCTGCTCAAGTAACCAAACCACTACATGAAAGTACTGTATATACAGTAATATAAAGGGTAGATAATATAGAGTTATGATATAAAATGAAGCACCATAATAGTCTAAATGACTCATGAGCTGCATTCCAAGTGTTCTGAAGCCTTTGTTTAAGGAACCGACTTTAAATTTACAATGGCTCTCAAATCTCATTCAAATGGATGCATTCAAACTTGCGCCCATTGAAAAAATGTGCCTTGGTTTGTTCCTAGCAGGCAGCAGATGCCTTAACCCCACCCTCAACCTAATCTTAACCATATGGAGACTTTAAGACAGAGTAGCCTGCCAGGAACAATGGACGGCACCTTTCTTCCATCATGCAATCTTGGCATAAACAAACTGGAATTCATGCTGCTGAGGTATCTCAGGTCTAGGACAAATAGGCCTTGCATTGATGCCTGTGCACACATATCTGACAATCACCCTGCTGATCACTGAAGGGGAGGTCACAGATCTGAAACATCTTAGTCAGCAGGTAAACAGGAAAAGAGACAGCTTTGCACTCCAAATGCTGTGACCTACAGGCAAGGACATTTTAAGCCTAGGATTATAAAACAAAAATAAAAAATAAATAAATAAAACCTTACTGTAGGGTATAGGGATGTCAGCTCTCATAAGTTTCAGTGTTTAGAAAATTTACTTTTAGCATTTTAGGGTTTGTCCGGATAGTCTATTGGTGTGTACAAGTGTGAAATGCTTTGAAATGTGTTATCAGGGACAATATATCCATTTATCCATTATCCAGAGAGAAATCTACAGAAAATTAAAATGCAAAGACTGAAATTTTAAAAAGAAATATAGAAAAAGAATTGTGTGAAAAATGAGTTTAATATATGTGCAAATAATTAACATCAATTATTTATCAGTCTTTGTGAATATCAGTATATTTTCAAAATTTTAGCAAATAAATGTGTCAAATACACTGATATATTTAATATAGAACTGGATTGCTTATGACAGTGAAGCAACTGCACCAACATATTGATATGTCCAAACATTCCAATGTCCATATTGACTTAATAGGAAATCATTTAATTTCTGCAAGTAAACATTAGTCATTCAATTACCAATTTTATATCTGAAATTTGCATGTACATCCCTACCACTCAAACATTCCTACACATGTAATTACTTATTTAAAGTCAGGAATTGTTCCTGTTTCTTGAAAGCCTGAGCGAATTAATGTATATGTATATCCTATCTATATCAAACAGTATCCATCTCTAACAAACGTCATCAGTGAACAGATAAGCTTAATGTATCAAAGGTAAGGTAAGGTAATGTAAGAGGTAAGATACAAAAATACATTTTCAGACTTATTTATTGTGAAGATCAAAGTGTTTGTTCAGAGCTACTTGTTTTATGTTTTTTGACAGAGAAGGAGACACGTAAAGCAAAGTTGGTTAAAATGAAACTGATGATACGCTAGGTTTAAATGGCAAACAAACAAGTATTTATGACATGTATCCATGTATGACTACAGAGATCACTTCAATATGAAAACAAGCAAATCCTGGGCATTTAAGGTGATTTAGAAATCCCAGTGTGACTTTTTTAAAGTCCCTTTCAGGGGTAAAGAGGTATTGTCACCCTAAACAAGCAGATATTACACCTTATCCTACTTAAATTACAACTGTGGACAGTTTTGCACTTGCTTTGGTGATTATTGTGCTGAAGTGATAGACTGAAAACCGGGGCATGTGAATGCCATCATGACTCACGTATATCTTCTCCCTCATTACGAATATTATCCATAATGAGCAAATAAAAAATTAAACATGTTTGTCACTAGAGGGCAAAATGCAGAATCCGCAGGTCCGGGTTGTTTTCGGTCATTGATTCATTAGATTCAAGGACCGGAACTTACTGTTGTGTGTGTGTGTGTCTATAGTATATAGACACACACACACGCACACACACGCACACTCACACAAAGCAGTTAGTTCCTTTCTTCGAATCTGATTGGACGAGAGACGTTCCATGAGTACTGATGGTCTCACACCATTAGCACTCGGACGCTTCACTGTGTGTATCACTGTGCTTGTATTCATACCATTCAAAACTAAAGTGTAAGAGCAGTGCAGATATGTTAAAAGCCATTTGTCTCTACATTTAATTTTGTGACATTGTGGCCGAATCACAGCAGTGCTGATGTAGGGCCATATCACACTCTTGCTCGTGTGATATTGCTTAAATACGTCAGTGGTCAAATATCACACATCACTATTACACTGTTAAAGTAACACCCCACTTTTCCAAAAAAACCTTTTTTTACATGAAATATAACCATAGAAGTCTCTGAACACAGTTTATGGGAGAGACCAGTCCCATTCAAATGAAGGCACAAAAGGTTGAAGCTTGTTGGACTAGAGACGCTCAACTCATCATTTTGAGTACTGTGCGGAAGCTGTGCTTCTCATGGAGTCTATGGGCCCTATTATAAGAGTGCTAACATTAAGCGCAGCGCAATGTCATGAGTCATAAGTGCAAAGTGGCCATGACGTTTCAGTATTTTCATGCAAGCATGAGCTAAGTCTAGGTGCAAGCTGGTTTGGCAAAATTGCATGTGTAACGCTCAAATGGGCTAAGATTAGGTGCAATTTAATTCTGAGGATTTCTCCGGTTATTATTCCATCGTCTATGTCCTGTTATATAGTTAATTCCCTCAAGCACCAGTGATATAAACCAAGACAGCACATTCATAATAAGTTGGCAGTGTAAATGAACTGTATGAAATGAGTTAGAAGAATTTAAAATGATGTTCTTTTGTGCATTAACTGCGACATTGATGACTGCCCGGCATATATCTATGACAGTGATACGCTCCTTTTATATGAATGGAAAATGTGATTCTCATCAGAATTTGGATGTAGGCTCCATTAAATTACAGAGAATGTAAGTATTATTAATTATGTTCATCTACTGACACACAAATCAGGGCTAGTATTAAATGTGATTGTATCGGCACACACTTAACTTCTACCGGTCGATTTTGATTTTGAATTTGTTTTATTAATTTACTGAAATGAAACTATACAAAAATATAACCGAAATAACTAAGTAGTCAAAACATCAAAAATGTTACTCTCTCCAACTTCTTCCACTGACCTGTTTTGCTGTGACTTAAAAATCACTCTATGACAACAGATGGAAAAATACCTTCAGGCATACAAATTACACCATAAATAAAATTGTAAATTTAAACATAATATTAATAATAATTTACAAATAAATCATTACATATAGTTTAACTCAAATCGCATACATTTTTGTTTCATATAAGATGGCTACAACTCTACAAATATTTTCAGAGTTTGGACATGAACTTTATAACCAATAGCAAATTATGCTTTGTGCCACTTCATTACCATAAAATGCACCCACAAAAGCGCATAAACTTCCACACACACCCACTTGCGCTGACATTAAAATTGCACTAAGAATTAGCACTATCATGAAAATTGGATAAGTCTTCAACACAGTCATTGTGCGTAGTGTTGCTCATAGCGCAGCGCTCATGAAAATAGAGCATTAGGAGGGATTTGAGGGCTATCCGCATTGAATCTGCATCTGAATGCCTACTTTACATTAGGTTTTCAATAAAGGCATTTTTATCCCACCTGGAAGCATGGCTTCTCAATATGTTGACTGGTCCAGCTTTCAAATGGGCAGGAGTTCACAACAAATGACCAATAATTGAATCGGTGATGTACGTATTTGACATCAAATGAAATATAAATCACACACAGTCATGTGGAATCTGACTTCACACATTTATTTCAGCATTCATATCCTATTTTGATGCAAAAGCTTTGTTTAGTTTTGAGCATAGTTAATTATATTAATTTAGAAATGTCACCGTTTGAGTAGCAGCTTTTAGGAGCAAAAACAATACATTGTGTATAAATGTATTTATTTTATTGAAATGTAATGGAATTATCAAATACATTTGATAAGGATATTTACTTGTAAGCAAGCATATTAATTTGTAAATGTTTGAATGTAGAATATACTTTATATATTTCTAGTAATTTAAATTATTCAACTTAGAAAGTACTTAATCTTTTCTGCTATGTTTACTCCACCCCAGTATAGCTTTTTTTAGTAAGTGTGGGCTTTCCTGGTTCAGTTAATTTATTAAGAGTTATTATCCAAGAGGCTGATAACATATACAATATTTATTTCGTATATTTTCCTATTTTTAATATACAAGGTGTGTGAGTGCATCAACTTCACCAGAATCTTCTTGTATGTGAAGATGACAAGGGTTGTACTTCAGTACAACCAGTCTCTAATATACCGGCCTGTTCTCATTTCTCAGTCATTGGTAAACTTTACAATAAGGTTTCATTCCTTGACATTATTTCCCCTTCTGTCGCTCTCTCCACGTTGTGTCGGAGAAGCGACACTAGGGGTCTCTCTTGAGCGCCGATATCCACCTCTGATCTATGAAAAAAGGCCAATGAGAGTTGGCAGCCAGTATTTGCATGTCCCGCCCCCTTTAAGCGGCGCAAATACGGGAGTTCATTCAGAAAATTTCTTCGGAGCCGATGGTCTGTCTGCAGTTTGCTGCGAGTTTACACACCACTATTACGTTCCTGTTCCTCTGACGATCTGCATGCTGCTGGATTTGACGGTGCACAACAGCGGCTTTCTCCTACTTTGCACGGCGTGCATTGTTGCCCCTGAGCGCATCGACAGCGCAGACACACACACATACTGTGTATTAAAAGAGTTATTTCCCTTAAAAGAGTGAATTTCTCTAAAAGAGCAAAACACAGCGGCGTTGAACGTCCTTTTCAGGACGCGTCTTTTTCAAGATGCCCGTCCGCCCCTGTGTTGTTCCTGGATGCGGTAGAAGCCTCTCCGCTTCAGACGGCCACAGGCGCTGTCTCGTGTGTTTGGGCCGCGATCACACCGAGGTGGCGTTTGTGGATGGTTCATGTTCTCACTGCGAGAACATGACCATGACCACATTGCGGTCGCGGCCACCCCAGCTGCACCCCGCATTGCTCCTTCTTCCCACGGGATTGAGGACGATGTGGTTGGCGCTGGGGGCGATTTGGGGGCGGCAGCGGGTGCAGTTTCGCCGGGTAGCCCCCCGCGAACCTCCCGTTCCCCGACACGCTCGCTGGTCCCCGTCCACGCTCGCGGGCGATAGCGGCTCGCCTCACGGCCTGGCTGTCTATCCTCCCGAGCCCGAAGTAGATGAGCTCACCGCTGCATCGGAGAGTGTGATGTCTGATGCCGAGGACTCCCCTGGACTGCCGCCTTCGGGCCAGCAGGCCCAGGCTGAGGCCGACGCTCAGATGTCTGACATGACAACCCAGGCCGCCGTGAGCGCGGGGTTGTATTGGAACCCTCCATCCTCCCCACAGCCTTAACGGTTGGATGACTGGTTCCTGGGGGCAGCGCGCCGTTCGCGGCCACGCATCCCCCCGGTCCCGTTTTTCCCGGAGGTGCATGACGAGCTGACGTCTACGTGGAGAGCCCCGCTCTCCGCTCGTCTAGGTGCCACCCGCTCCACTCTCACCACCCTCGACAGCGGAGAGCGCCACGGATACAGGGCGATTCCCCAGGTCGATAGGGCAGTTGCGTACCATCTATGCCCCGGTAGCCCTACCTCCTGGCGTGGCCGCCCCGTACTCCCATCCAAGCCCTGTAGGACAACATCCTCGCTCAACGCGAAGGCCTACAGTGCGGCTCGATGTGCTGCCTCTGCCCTGCATGCGATGGCCCTCCTGCAAGTCCACCAGGCCAAAGCACTCAGAAACATGCACGAGGGGTGGACCTGATCCTGATGTGCTGCAGGAACTGCGCTCAGCGACCGACCTCGCCCTGAGAGCGACGAAGGCCACAGCGCAGGCACTCGGACAGGCGATAGCCACCCTAGTGGTCCAGGAACGCCATCTCTGGTTCAACCTGGTCGAGATGCGTGAGGCCGACAAGAACCGCTTCCTGGATGCACCTGTCTCCCAGATTGGCCTTTTCGGCAACACCGTCGAGGACTTCGCCCAACAGTTCTCCGTGGTGAAGAAGCAGACAGAGGCCATATCTCACATCATGCCCCGCCGCACACCTGCCGCTACGGGCCCTGCCCCGTCTGCTCGCTGAGGGCGTCCCCTTGCGGCGAAGAAACCAGCTCCTGCTCCGCCTCAACCCGGGCCCAGCTCTCAGCCCCAGCGTCGAAGCACCCGCGAGGCGGCGCGACGCCCCTGTCTCACGAACGCCCTCTAGGACCCAGAAGGCTCCCAAGCGTTCCTGAGACAGTCGACCCAGAGCCGAAGACGTTAGCTCCGAAGTGGTAATGCCGCTCCGTCCCCGGTGGAGGGCCGGAGGAGAATCCTTTGTTTTTTCATTTGCCACACCCCCTGACGGGGGCTGTGGTACCCACATTCTCAATAAAGAGCTATTTCCTTTGCCTCTGGGTCACCTGGCCCGCAAATGCCGTTCTCACAGCAATCTGCTTTCAGATTACGACAGTCCCGGTACACCGGACGCGGCGATCCCGCCTTCCGCCTGCCCACGACTGTCCCCCGGCCGGCCGGTTCAGACGAGTCCAGAGGACGCCAACATCAGACCTCCTCCTCAGTCACGAACCCGCCCCCTGCCAGGCGCGCGGAGCAAGGTAAGTGCTTTGAGTCTATTCTCAGCACCTCAGCCTCAGGCCACAACGAAGCCGCCCGACGCTGCATTACCTGTTCCGCCCCGCTGCGAGGCATTGCCGGGTACGTCCAAAATACTCGTCCCTTTGGTGCCCCTAGCGCAGAGCTGGGAAGCGTGGTTTTCGCTTCCCAAAGCGTCACGCTGGCTGCACCGGACCATTCGACTCGGTTACGCAATTCTGTTTGCCCGGCACCGGCCCCCTTCAGGGGCGTCCGCTTTTCCGCAGTACACGGCGAGCATGCCAGTTCCCTGCGCACGGAAATCGCGACCCTCTTAGCCAAGAGCGCGGTAGAGCCCGTCCCTCCAACTGAAATGAGGAAGGGTTTCTACAGCCCTTACTTCATTGTACCCAAGAAAGGCGGTGGCTTACGACCAATCCTGGACCTGCGAGTTTTCAATCGGGCCTTGTTAAAACTCCCGTTCAAAATGCTCATGCAGAGAAATATTCTGGCTGGTGTTCAGCATCTAGATTGGTTCGCAGCGGTAGACCTGAAGAACGCGTACTTCCACGTCTCAATTCTGCCACGACACCGACCCTTCTTACGGTTCGCGTTCGACGGCCAGGCGTTTCAGTACAAAGTCCTCCCCTTTGGCCTGTCTCTGTCCCCTTGCGTCTTCACGAAGGTCGCAGAGGCGGCCCTTGCCCCGCTACGAGTAGCCGGCATCCGCATTCTCAACTACCTCGACGACTGGCTCATCCTAGCACACTCTTGAGAGTTACTATGCACACACAGAGACCAGGTGCTCCGGTACCTCAGCCGGCTTGGGGCTTCAGGTCAACTGGGAAAAGAGCAAGCTCACTCCGGTTCAGAGCATCTCTTTCTCGGGTTGGAGTTAGACTCAGTCTCAATGACAGCATGTCTCACGCAGCGAGCGTGCTCAGTCGGTGCTGGACTGCCTCGCTTCCTTCAAGCCAGGCACAGTGGTCCCTCTAAAACTTTTCCAGAGGCTCCTGAGGCATATGGCGTCCTCAGCGGCGGTCGCGCCGCTGGGGTTGATGCATATGAGACCACTCCAGCACTGGCTCCAGACTCGAGTCCCGAGACAAGCATGGCACCAAGGCACGCATCGGGTAAGGATCACCCCCGCCTGCCTCAAAACACTCCGACCCTGGACAGACCTCTGCTTTTTACGGGCAGGAGTGCCCCTGCAGCAGGTGTCCCGACGCGTTCTGGTCACAACCGACGCCTCCCGGTCTGGGTTGGGTGCCGTGTGCAGCGGGCACGCAGCAGCGGGCCGTTGGAAAGGGGCCCCGCTGCGTTGGCACATCAACTGCCTGGAGTTGCTGACCGTCCTTCTTGCTCTCAGGAAGTTCCTCCCATTAGTTCTGGACAAACACGTCCTCGTGAGATCGGATAGCACCATGGTGGTGGCGTACATAAATCGCCAAGGCGGCGTACGCTCCCGCCACATGTCACAACTCGCCCGCCGTCTCCTCCTATGGAGCCAGCAGCGGCTCAACGTCGTAGCGGACGCGCTATCACGACAATGCCTGCCCGGCGGGGAGTGGAGGCTTCACCCCCAGTCGGTCCAGCTGATTTGGGAACGGTTTGGCAAGGCCCAGGTAGACCTGTTTGCCTCCCAGGAAACCTCCCACTGCCCGCTCTGGTACGCCCTAACAGAGGCTCCCCTCGGGACAGACGCGCTGGCACACAGCTGGCCCTCGGGGCTGTGCAAGTACGCATTTCCCCAAGTGAGACTTCTTGCACCGGTGCTGTGCAAGGTCAGGGAGGACGAGGAGTGAGTCACGTTAGTGGCCCCCTACTGGCCCACTCGGACTTGGTTCTCGGAACTCAGACTTCTCGCGACAGCTCCTCCTTGGCAAATTCCCCTGAGAAAGGACCTCCTCTCTCAGGGACGGGGCACTCTCTGGCATCCGCACCCAGACCTCTGGAACCTCCACGTCTGGTCCCTGGACGGGATGCGGAAGAGCTAGCCGGCTTACCGGCCATCGCTAGAATACAATCAACCAAGCCAGAGCCCCCTCTACCAGGCACCTTTACGCCCTAAAGTGGCGCTCGTTCGCAGAGTGGTGTTCTTCCCGAACTGAAGACCCACAGAGATGCGCGATCAAGTCAGTGCTCCTGTTCCTACAGGAGAGGCTGGACAGGAGGCTGTCCCCGTCCACCCTCAAGGTGTATGTTGCCGCCATTGCCGCCCACCACGATCCTTTAGACGACAAATCTTTGGGTAAGCATGACCTGATCCTCAGGTTCCTGGCCTCAGGTTCCCTCCCGGCCAGGCCTAGTTCCCTCCTGGGATCTCTCGGTAGTCTTGGCAGGACTCCAGTGACCCCCCTTCGAGCCGCTTGAATCAATTGAACTCAGGGCCCTCTCTCTTAAGACGGCCCTGCTGATCGCGCTCGCCTCTATCAAGAGGGTCGAGGACCTGCAAGCGTTCTCTGTAAGCGACACTTGCCTGGAGTTCGGTCCGGCGGATACGTCTGTGATCCTAAGGCTGCGACTGGGCTATGTGCCCAAGGTTCCTACCACACCCTTCCGAGATCAGGTAGTGAACCTGCAAGCGCTGCCCCGGGAGGAGGCAGACCCAGCCCTTTCGTTGCTATGTCCAGTGCGCGCCCTGCGCATTTTCCTGGACCGCACACAGAGCACCAGACGCTCTGAGCAGCTCTTTGTCTGCTTTGGGGGACGGCAGAAAGGGAATGCTGTCTCCAAACAGAGGCTCGCCCACTGGGTTGTCGACGCCATCACACTGGCTTATCACACCCAGGCCGTGCCCCTACCCTTGCGGGTCCGAGCTCACTCAACAAGGGGTGTTGCGTCCTAGTGGGCACTGGCCAAGGGCACCTCCCTAGCAGACATCTGTAGAGCCGCGGGTTGGGCAACACCCAACACCTTCGCGAGGTTTTACAACCTCCGTGTTGAGTCGGTTGTGTCTCGTGTTTTCTCAGGTTCGAGCCCGTAGAACTCGGTAACACGTAGACAGACCGGCCGGTGGATCGCTTGCGCTCAGCCCTTTTCCTGACGCCAAGGTAAAGTAGTGCGCCTTCTTCCCAGGGCGCTCCACTCCGAAGTCGGGACCCTGGTCGATTCCTCCCCAGCCCTCCGGGTCCGCGGTTCATTGGAGGAACTCACCGACCCAAGCCACTGCGGGTACCCTGATGGCTACCCTGTACTGGTATAGGTGCTCCACAGGTAAGGCCTCCTGCTCGGACTCCCCTGTGTGTAATTCCACGGTTCTGTCCCCTTCGAACGGACCCCGTGTCTCCCTTAGGCAGTTACAGCTGCCCTGGTCGCCATGCTGTAGCAACTCCCCCTTCGAGGCTGGATCTACCACCGCACCATACTTTCCACACGAGCCCTAAGACGGCCGTGTGACGTGTCTACCACTTTTCCTCCCCAAGAAAAGGGCAGGTGTGGTCTCCGCAGGGTCTGGGTAAGACCCCCTTCCCTATATGCGTGTAAGGGCCCCGGCCGTGATTGCTCTATGCGAGAAACATAGAGAGAAAAGAGGCCCAGCCAGGCTGGCCCGTTCCCATGTTGGCAAACATCGCCTTGTTCCCCTTCCAGGGTAACTAGAAGGATTCCGATGTTCTTATGGGGCATTGGGGAAGGGTACGTGCAGCCAGGTACAGACGATGCGCGGCACTGGATGAAATTCCTGCCCGCCTCTGTATCGGCGGTTCACGTACATGGTTCAGCACATGGCAAGATTGGAATGGGTCCCCTAGTGTCGCTTCTCCGACACAACGTGGAGAAAGTGACAGATGGGGAACGTTTGGTTACGTATGTAACCTCCGTTCCCCGAGGGAGGGAACGACACGTTGTGTCGGAGGAGCGACACTAGGGGTCTCTCGAGCGCCGATATCCACCTCTGATCTATGAAAAAAGGCCAATGAGAGTTGGCAGCCAGTATTTGCATGTCCCGCCCCCGGACATACGGGTATTTAAGCGGCGAAAATACGGGACTTCATTCAGGATTTTTCTGAGGAGCCGGAAATGGTCCGGCCACAACAGTGGCTCGGTTCAGCGACATGGTGGAGGAAAGACACAACGTGTCGTTCCCTCCCTCGGGGAACGGAGGTTACATACGTAACCAAACATTAATGCATTATGTATCACAAACAAACAATTAACAATATATATATTTTACAGCATTTATTAATCTTTTTTAAGTGTTAATAAATACAAATAAAATTGTTCATTGTTATTTCATAGTTCTTTAACTAATGTTAACAAATACCACTTTTTTATTTATTAGTATATGTTGAAATTAACATTAAATAAGATTTATAAATGCTCTGTAATATGCTTGATCATGATTGGTTGACGGACGTTCTAAGGTGTGCAAATATTTTCCAGTAAACACCGGCTATGAAGTAGTTCCAGGTCTTCAACGCATTACGTTTCCATTTCACTTCGCAAAATAATTTCAGTTATTTCAAATAGCAGTACTGGCTACTACAGTAAAATAGCCAATTAAAACAAAGATTAGAATGACTATCAATGTCTATAATATACTAAATTGATTTCAGTTTCTGTTGAAAAGCGCCCTTGCCCTTGCGCTCTTTCACTAAATATTGAAACAGATACATGCGCACACATATAGAGACTCAAGTCATGAACAACAAAAAGAATGTTTGATGTAAAAGCACCCCTACAACTTGATTAATACAACTGAAATATATCTGAAATAACTTTTAATATCTGTGGAAAGTACCCTCCCCATCAATTTAGCTCTCACACAGACACACGGTGTCTGTTCCAAAACGTGCCTACTTAGGCAGCTGTCTTCTTTCCTACCTGAAATTATTCCTCATAAGAAACTGATCTGTAAAGCTCTGCATAGGTGGCAACTCTGGATGTCATTCAAATAGCATTCCTCACACAGCACACGAGACTTCAATTGCACTCGCAACTGATTTCAATACAGGAGAGGTGAGAGAAACTACGTGATCCTCTAATGCAGTGGTCCCAACCCCTGTTCCTGGAGTCACCCCAACACTGCACATTTTGTATATCTCCCTTTTCTGACACACCCAATTCATGTCTTGGAGTCTCCACTAACTAAATGATGAGTTGAATCAGATGTTTTGATTAGGGATATATCCAAAATGTGTAGTTTTTGGGGGCCTCCAGGAACAGGGTTGGGAACCACTGCAAAAATGAAAATTCTCTCATTATTCACTTACCTTCATGTCATCCAAGATGTGTATAACTGCCTTTCTTCAACAGAACACAAATTAAGATTTGAATAAAAAAGTTGAAGCTCTGTAGGTCTTTATAATGTAAGTAAAAGGGTGCCTTCAGGCTGCTGGCTATTTGACAGTCCAAAAGGGATATTTAGGCAGCAAAAAATGTATTCACATGACTCCAGTCAATCAATTATTGTCTTCTGAAGCAAACCAATAGGTTGATGTAAGAAACAAATAGATAATTAAAAGAGTTATTAACTTTAAATCATTGCTTCCTCCCAACGCTTAATTGCTGTTTGAAATGAATTAACTCTTGCATGACGTTCGTTCCTCTGTTGTGTACAAAGCATGCGCTTCCAACTTCTCATGTGAACGTATCTTACTTACTTACAACTTTTATTCAAGACACAAAGGTCCATAGAGACAACACCGTACAGATATATATATATATATATATATATATATATAACAATACAAACAGTTAAAAATGATGCGGAAGTGGCATCATTTATAAAACATATACAGGCTTCGGGTCCAATGTTTCCAAAAGCAAGATGTATACCTTGTGTCACTCTTAGAAACATCAACTATGGACACAATGATCATATTCTTAGACCCTGTCAGTCTGCACATGAATCTATACATACAATTTCTTAAATCAGCATTAAAAGTGGGCACATTGTTAGACACAAACATTTCACAGGCATTACTCCACCTAGGAGTTTTAAGCACAATTCTCAGCGCATCATTATAAGCCACGTGAAGTTTTTTCATTTTCGACTTACTAAAATTACACCACAGTTGGGCTGTATATAGTGAAGTGCAATAGGTTTTGAAGAGTGAGATTTTAACATCAGGAGTGCACATATGGAATTTGCGTGTGTTGTGTCCCATACTGTAATTCCTAATGTTACCTCTAGAGACGCTGTGTTGTAAGAGGATAGAGGGGTGGGTAAAAGATGAAGAAGGGTCCTTGATAGTTAGACATGAAAAGTTACTGTCGAACACATGTGGAGTGAAGATGGAAATAAATATGAGTCATTGAAGATATACGGTGTCGTGCTTACTACTCAACCCAAAACGTAACAGCGTGCCTGCATGTTCGCCTGCCCATAAAGTTTTCCACACTGACGCTGCACATCATCATCATCACAGAGGTCATCTCTTATCACATGGCCCAGATATTTCACTTATCATAGCGCTTACGTCACTGATGCATCGACTGTTGGCAGGAAGCAATTTTTTGAAGTTATTAATCTTTTAATTATCTATTTTTTTCTTACACCAATCTAACAATTTCAGAAGACATAAATGGATCAACTGGAGTCAGACTGGATTCCTTTTGTGCTGCTTAAATATGCCTTTTAGACTGTCAAATAGCAAGCAGCCTGTTGGCACCCATTTACTTATATTATAAGGACCTACAGAGCTTCAACATTTTTCTAAAAATTCTTAATTTTTGTTCAGCTGAAGAAAGAGAGTCATACATATCTGGGATGGTTTCAGTGTATGTGAATAATGTGAGAATTTGAATATCTGGGTGAACTATTCCTTTACAAATATGTGTGCATGTAAAAATAACTGGGCAACACTTAACAATAAGGTTCCATTTGTTAAAGACAGATAACTTATTGAGTGAGGTGTTGAAGTGACGAAGAACACGAGTGTGCCATTTAAAATATACATTTACAGTATTTAACCGAATCCATAGCCTCAACCATAACATATTTTTAAGCAACATCAAAAACTTTGACAGGAAAAATTGTTAGTGTGTTCTTTCACTTTAAAGATAATGGTATCCATTTGTAAGAAACAGTGAACGAAAATAAAACAAAATACGTGGTACAGAAATGTGAAGATCTAGCAATCATCTCCCTCCCTGCTCAAGAGAAACAAAGGAATGACTAATATATTGAAGAACACGTTACTCTAAATGTCTCTGAATTTTAAAGAAA
The DNA here is from genome assembly GCF_025860055.1 of Xyrauchen texanus. Classification (NCBI taxonomy): domain Eukaryota; kingdom Metazoa; phylum Chordata; class Actinopteri; order Cypriniformes; family Catostomidae; genus Xyrauchen; species Xyrauchen texanus. Next base: position 40,701,851 of record NC_068276.1, read on the forward strand.
TCACTAGACTTTTGCCAGTGGCAACAGAGGCTAAAAAACAAAAGAACCACACAAATGAGCACATAGCTAGCTAGCTAACAAACTATATAAATAAATAGATTTCCTACACTGTTGATGCTAATTAGATTGTAGAAACGTGTGTGAGCTTGTAAGCAATTCTCCTACCACATACTGACTTTACACTGTGTTTTATTTTCATGTGTGACCATGATACATGCACATCTAAACATATACGCAAGAGGAAAAACAAACTATTGCACTAGACTACTGTAATCAGTTGGTGGTTCAGTATTGTGAATGCCCCCAAGGCCTGTGAAGGAGAGAATGCTGTGCACTAATAAGTCAGCATGTTTAGTACTAGATGTTAATCCCAAGAGTTTCAGTTCAGCCAAGACTCAACTGAGGACAAAAACACAACATCCACAATGTCCTAGAAAGTGGCTAACTCTGGAAACAATTATTCATAATTTTATACACATACAAGACACAGCTCTACACTTTTATTTTTAATCTCACATGTAGTAATGAAATACCAAGGCTGTGTATAATGGCTATTCATACAAATACTGTATTTACAAACAAACATAATAAAATTCCATTGGGTGAAAAAAAAAAACATACTAAAGTAAAGGTGTTTTTAGGGTGAAGCACTTTCTGTATATATACTGTATATTTAGTTTATTCCGTTTAGTTATATATATACATAAGAATCAATAAGAATTGTTAAAAGCAAAATATATTTATAGGATATTAAATGGCCTAATTTAATTTACTTTAATTCAATTATGTCTCTGGAAGAGCTGGAGAATTACATGAATAATGAAAAAAAATAATGAACACTATTGTCATTCAGCACCCTAAGGTTGCATCTGTCCTTGGTCAAAATGAAAATAATTTCATTTGAAATTATTGTTAAAACTTGTTTAATCTTAAATTAAAGATTATTGACATGTTCTGGATTTATAAAATGGAATAACTAGGGTGACTTTTTGCACACCGGTGAAAATAGCATCTGCCACACTGTGCAACTATTTGCACCTCAATAGTCTTGTGAAACCACTGGAATAAACGACAAACTTGACAATAGATGTCGCTGCAGTGGTGAGTAGTTTATAGACGGTGTGTGAATATGTGATGTTGTCCTAGCAACCCCGGTTAGTTTCTGCCTTTGTCCCACTCTTTCTCCTAACCGATTTCCTGTTTCCACTCTTAATATTTCCTTTAATACTACTTAAAATTATTGATAAAATGAATATAAATTGTACTGTTTGTTAACATTAGTTAGTGCATTAGGTATCATGAAATAACAATGAACAATTACTTTTTACAGCATTCCTTTGATGTTGATGTTAATTTATCAAAACTATGTTGTTTATTGTTTGTTCATGTTAGTTCATAATGCATGAACTAATCTTAACATACAAATTTTAATTTGAAAAATGTATTAGTATTACGTCTGCAGAAATACATTAACCAAGATAAAGAAATAATGTCAAAGTATTGTTCATTGTTAATTCATTTGTGTTTTAACTACAGTAAAATAATGGTGTATCTGTTAACAGGTAACACAGTAAAAATAAATGTTTCCACAGTCTACAGCCCCACCACAGATGCTACTACAGGAACAAGCCTCGCCAAACCACACTTATTGAGAATTTTTTTAAACATGTCACTCATCGTACGAAATGCTTTAAATACAGCTGACGTGACAAGAGCCAAAGATGTCTTTCTGACACAAATGTACATAGAACAACAATTTCAAAATATTGCAGATGAAATGCAAGACTGCATATAATTATACCTCATGCAGATGTTTAAAGTACATTATATTTGGAAAGTACAGATATTTTGGCCAGGATAGATTAAGTGCATAACTATATATTCATATTATATGTGTGTATGCGTGCGTGCATGAGTTAGTTTTTGTGGTTAACAAGGACATTTTTATGTTACACACTAGTAATAATGAAGGTATTATGCTATAAATGTGGTTCATAAGGACACCCCTAGTGTCCCTGTAATTCAAATGGCTTTAAAAACATACTAAACAATGTTTTTTTTTGAGAATGTAAAAATGCAGAAAGATTTCTGTGAGGGTGAGGTTTAGGGGTAGTGTTAGGGAATAGAATACATAGTTTGTACAATATAAAAATCATTGTCTATGGAGAGTCCTCGTAATGATAGGAGCATCAACACGTGTATGTGTGTGTGTGTGTGTGTGTGTGTGTGTGTGTATGTGTGTGTGTGTGTGTGTGTACTGACGGGTACATGATGCAGACAAGTATTTGATATGGAAATTAAACATATTTTGGCCTGGGTAAATTAATTGTACAGTATAACTATATACACTACCATTCAAAAGTTTGGGGTCACTTGCCTAAAGTGTTTCTCATGATTTTAAAAACCTTATGTTCTGAAGGTGTATGCTTAAATTTTTGAAATTATATTTGTAGGCAAAAATATAATTGTGCCAACATATTAATTTATTTAATTACAAAACTAAAATTTTCTTTAAAAAAAAAGTTTTTGAAATGGATGACTTGGACTGAATAATTAAGAAAAGCAGCCAGTAAGTGCCCAGCATATAGATTAGAACTCCTTCAATTAAAAAGCATCCCAGGGTGATACCTCAAGAAGTTGTTTGAGAAAATATCAAGAGTACATTTCTGCAAAAATCTAGGCAAAGTGTGGCCACTTTGAAGATGCTAAAATATAACATAGTTTTTATTTATTTTGGATTTGTTTTAGTCACAACAAAATTCCCATAATTCCATTTCTATTATTCCATAGTTGTGATGACTTTACTATTATTCTAAAATGTGAAAAAAAAAATAAAGAATAAGTGACCCTAAACTTTTGAACGGTAGTGTTTATGCATCTATACACCGATCAGCCACAATATTAAAACCACCTTCCTAATATTGTGTAGGTCCCCCTCGCTGCAAAACAGCGCCAACCTGCATCTGCTATTCTTCTCACCACAACTGTACATAGCGGTTATCTGTGTTACCGTAGAAATTGTCAGTTGGAAGGAGTCTAGCCATTCTCTGTTGACCTCTCTCATCAACAAGGCATTTCCATCCACAGAAATGCCCCTCACTGGATGTTTTTTGTTTTGTATTTGGCACCATTCAGAGTAAATTCTAGAGACTGTTGTGTGTGAAAAGATCAACAGTTTCAGAAATACTCAGACCAGCCTGTCTGGCACCAACAATCATCCATGCGATTATCTAATCAGCCAATCGTGTGGCAGCAGTGTCGTGCATAAAATCATGCAGATAAGGGTTAGGACCTTCAGTTAATTTGGAGATGGGCTGGTTTGAGTATTTCTGTAACTGCTGATCTCCAGGGATTTTCACACACAAAAGTCTCTAGAATTTACACAGAATGATTTCAAAAACAAACAAAACAAAAAACATCCAGTGAGTGGCAGTTCTGTGGATGGAAAAGCCTTGTTGATGAGAGGTCAACGGTAACTCAGATAACCACTCTGTACAATTGTGGTGAGAAGAATACCAGATGCTGATTGGCTCTGTTTTGGCGGCACGAGGTGGACCTACACAATATTAGGCAGGTGGTTTTAATGTTGTGGCTGATCAGTGTGTATATAATATATATAAAAATACACAAGGTTGGGAGGGTTACCTTTGAAATGTATTCCACTACAGATTACAGAAAACATGCTGTAAAATTGTATTTGTAATGTATTCCATTAGATTCCTCATGGTCAGTAATGTATGATAAATACTTTGGATTACTTCTTCAGCACTGGTAGATTTTTTTCACTTGTTTTGACTATAAAAACTCTGGCAGTACAGTAAGACAAAATACACATGTTAAAAATGCATTCTCTGAAAAACCTAAATATCTTGTGCAGTGTTGTTTCTAAAACATGATAAATCAAACTGATCTTGTTTTAAGGATTTTTGGATATTTTTACTGGAAAATAATACAACAATTATAATCCAGAATATGATTTTTGCCCTAATATCAAAAGTCTTACTAGAAAAAAAGAAATTATGATTCAAAGTGAATTTTCTTGAAAAACAAATATGTTCGTTCCTGGAAACGTGCATGTAAATGACATGAAATGACTAGAAATGACATAGGATAAACCAGTTTACACAAGGTTTATTTCTATTTCTTCTGCTCCAAACATAGTTCAAACTTTCTTCTCTGTCTTCTCGTATGAATGTAGCACATCATAAGAAAGTACTTCGCTGTTCAAATGCACTTTGTATTGCATCATTTATTTGAATAAATGTTCTCCATCTGAAAGGACTAAATATTAAATGAAACAAATGACAATAAAATGCAAAGTAATCTCTTCAGTAATCAAAATACTTTTTGAATGTAACTGCATTCTAAATACCAATGATTTAAATTGTAACTGTAGTGGAATACAGTTACTTATATTTTGCTTTTTAAATACGTAATCCTGTTACATGAATTTTGTTACTCCCCAACCCTGTGTGTGTGTGTGTGTGTGTGTGTGTGTATATATATGTATATATGTATGTATGTATGTATGTATGTGTATATATATATATATATATATATATATATATATATATATATACACACACACACACACACACACACACACACAGGGTTGGGGAGTAACACCCCTAAGTGAAAATGTCCAATTTGGGCACAAAGTGTCAATATTTTGTGTGGCCACCATTATTTTCCAGCACTGCTTTAACCCTCTTGGGCATGGAGTTCACCAGAGCTTCACAGGCGACATCATGGTTTGAGGATGCCCCACAGATGCTCAATAGGGTTTAGGTCTGGAGACATGCTTGGCCAGTCCATCACCTTCACCCCCAGCTTCTTTAGCAAGGCAGTGGTCATCTTGGAGGTGTGTTTGGGGTCGTTATCATGCTGGAATACTGCCCTGCAGCCCAGTCTCCGAAGGGAGGGGATCATGCTCTGCATCAGTATGTCACAAAACATGTTGGCATTCATGGTTCCCTCAATGAACTGTAGCTCCCCAGTGCCGGCAGCACTCATGCAGCCCCAGACCATGACACTCCCACCACCATGCTTTACTGTAGGCAAGACACACTTGTCTTTGTACTCCTCACCTGGTTGCCGCCACACACGCTTGACATCATCTGAACCAAATAAGTTTATCTTGGTCTCATCAGACCACAGGACATGGTTCAAGTAATCCATGTCCTTAGTCTGCTTGTCTTCAGCAAACTGTTTGCAGGCTTTCTTGTGCATCATCTTTAGAAGAGGCTTTCTTCTAGGACGACAGCCATGCAGACCAATTTGATGCAGTGTGCAGCGTATGGTCTGAGCACTAACAGTCTGACCCCCACCCCTTCAACTTCTGCAGCATTGCTGGCAGCACTCATACGTCTATTTCCCAAAGACAACCTCTGGATATGATGCTGAGCACGTGCACTCAACTTTGGTCGACCATGGCAAGGCCTGTTCTGAAAGGAACCTGTCCTGTTAAGCCGCTGTATGGTCTTGGCCACCGTGCTGCAGCTCAGTGTCAGGGTATTGGCAATCTTCTTATATGCTAGGCCATCTTTATGTAGAGCAACAATTTCAGATCCTCAGAGAGTTCTTTGCCATGAGGTACCATGTTGAACTTCCAGTGACCAGTATGAGGGAGTTTTTTTTAACACACCTGCTCCCCATTCACACCAACGAGTCACATGACACCGGGGAGGGAAAATGGCTAATTGGGCCAAATTTGGACATTTTCACTTAGGGGTGTACTCACTTTTGTTGCCAGCGGTTTAGACATGAATGGCTGTGTGTTGAGTTATTTTGAGGGGACAGCAAATGTACACTGTTATACAAGCTGCACACTCACTACTTTATATTAGTGTCATTTCTTCAGTGTTGTCACATAAAAAGATAGAATCAAATATTTACAAAAATGTGAGGGGTGTACTCGATTAATTAATCACAAATATTTGCTGAGAGAGCCCATCATATAACAATAATTCAAAATATAATGATTATACATATTTATATCAATATATAATTATATGTAGTCATCTTTAAATATTTAAATGATATACATTATATATATATATATATATATATATATATATATATAAAACATATTCAGATAATTAAAAAACATTACATTCTTGTGGCAGAAGAGTTCATCATTGATAAGACAATACAAAAATCAGCTTTAGAATACAATGTACCGTAATTTCCGGACTATTGAGCGCACCTGAATATAAGCCGCACCCACTGATTTTTAAATAAAATATTATTTTGAACATAAATAAGCCGCACCTGTCTATAAGCCGCAGGTGCCTACCGGTACATTGAAACAAATGAACTTTACTCAGGCTTTAACGAAACACGGCTTGTAACAAAAATAAATCGCCCGTCCGGGAGAGAAAAGCGGTAAGGGCGCTTACACCTGAGCTAAATTATGTCTAACACCGGTGTCTAATTTCAGTAAGCATGGGGACAGCGGCATAAAAAGGCAGCAGCCACAGAGCTGAGAGAGTGACACACTTCAGTCTAGTGTTGGCGCAAAGAAGAATTGAGAAACTTTATAAAATTGATTGTAAACATTGCTGTGGCCATTAAAAGCCTTACCTGGAACGTCAAGTGCCCTCCTGAAAACTGTCACACTGGTGCCCGTGTGACAGTTTTCCCAAGAAGGACACATGAAGCAGGGCACTTGAAATTAGACACCGGTGTTAGACATAATTTAACACAGGTGTAAGCGCCCTTACAGCTTTTCTCTCCCGGACGGCCGCTTGACCATGCCCCCGCTGCCACACACGGCTTGTAATAAAACATTTGCAGTAAATAGTAGCCTACCAAGAAAGTCATTGGTCACTATCTTCCTCGTCCTGTGCACTGAAACCACTGAAGTCATCTCCTTCGGTGTCGGAGTTGAATAGCCTCAGATTTAGTTGTCTTTTTGCACTGAGTCAATTCCTCACGCTGCTGTTTCCAACGTCTTATCATCGACTCATTAAGACCAAGCTCCCATGCAGCAGCCAGATCAATCGCCTTCAACTTGAAAGCATCATCATATGCGTTTCTCCATGTCTTTGCCATGGTGAGGGTGACAAAATTACTACCTTAATCAGAATGATGGGAAGTTTGAGCGCGCTCGATTTAATCTAAACAGTTAACAAAAAAAGTTGTTTTGACCTTAACCCGTTCGGCAATTTCATTGGTCTAATGAAAGCTTCACGCCGGCAAAAAACTGAGCACGTCACAAAGTTTTTTTTTTTTTTTTTTATAAAATTTGAAAGCGGGAAAAATCCATATATTAGCCGCGTCATTGTATAAGCCGCGAGGTTCAAAGCGTGGGAAAAAAGTTGCGGCTTATAGTCCAGAAATTACGGTATTGTTTGCTACCATATTATTGAACATAAGCCAATTATTATTTTAAACAGGTGGTACTCCAAGCTTGCATTTCTCAGGAATCTTCCTTATTAAGGTCCGGGGGCATTGTGATTAATTGTATAAATAATTTTACGCGTTATTTTTTATAAAATTAATTGCACTGAATTAACACGTTACATTGTCAGCCCTATATATCAGTATATGTGTGTGAGTGAATGTAAACAGATCAAATGCAAGACAGCATATAGGGACATTTTAAATATTTAGTAAGTAAGTAAGTAAGTAAAGTTTATTTATAAAGCGCTTTTCACAGATAAAATCACAAAGTGCTGTACAGGAGGATAAGTAAAAACAAACAGTATAAAATGTATATACATATGTAAGATTAAAGTGACACTAGTAAAAACCCATCAACCAAAAGCCTTATTAAATAAACATGTTTTCAGTGCCTTTTAAAAGAGGCAACAGTGTCTGCCAGACGCATGGACAGGGGCAGGGTGTTCCACAGTCTGGGAGCTACAGACTGAAATGACATGTCCCCTCGGGTCTTATAACGAGTCTTAGGGACTGCAAGCAAGTTCTGGCCAGAGGACCGGAGAGTGCGGTCAGAGGAATACAACTTCAAAAGGTCCAGGATGTAATGTGGGGCCTGACCATTTAAGGCTCTGAAAGTCAGCACTAAAATCTTAAAATCAATCCTGAATTTTACAGGGAGCCAATGGAGATCCATTAAGACTGGTGTTATGTGAGACCTTCGAGGGGCACCTGTTAAAAGTCTAGCAGCAGAATTTTGAACAATTTGCAATTTGTTCAAAGCAGACTTATTCAGACAGATAAAAACAGAGTTGCAGTAGTCAAGTCTTGTTGATACGAAAGCATGAATTATTATTTCCAGATCTTTCTTTGATAACATTTTGCGAATTTTAGAGATGTTCCTAAGATGATAAAAACAATTTCGGACGAGCTGTTTAGAGTGTGTCTCCAAAGACATGGCCTGGTCAAACACAACCCCCAGGTTTTTGAGGCTGGATTTGACAGAGCGGCCCAGAGAGCCAAGGTGCTGTTTGATCAGCAGGATCTTATGGTCTGGGGCAAAAATCAGAGTTTCAGTCTTGTTTGGGTTTATCTGTAAATAGTTTGTGGCTAGCCAGTCTTTGATGGTGGACACACACTCTAAAAACAGAGACAAACGATGAAACTCAGACTCGTTAAAAGAACAATACAACTGGACATCATCAGCATTGAAATGGTATGATACATCCTTGAAACAACCAATAATTTGACCAAGTGGCAAAATGTACATTAAAAACAAAATAGGACCCAAAACTGAACCTTGTGCCACTCCACAGGACAAATTGGTCACATCAGACTGTACATTGTTCACAGCAACATTAAAGGTTCTGTCATGAATATAAGAAGAGAACCACTGAAGGACAGATCCTGATAGTCCCATCTCATTATGAAGCTGATTGATCAGTATACTGTGATCCACAGTGTCAAAAGCAAAAGTCAAATCAAGAAGTAAAAGTACAGTGTAGTGGCCAGAGTCCGCTGCCATCATCACATCACTAGAGACTTTGATAAGGGCTGTTTCAGTAGAATGTAATTTTCGAAAGCCAGATTGAAAAGTATCAAACAGGTTGTGCTGCTCCATAAAGGAGGTCAGCTGGCATGCCACTACTTTTTCCAAAATTTTGGAGATAAATGGAAGTTTAGATATGGGCCTATAGTTTTTAGGTTCTGAAGGGTCAAGATTGGGCTTTTTAAGGATTGGATTTATTTACCACAGCGTGTTTGAAGTAGTTGGGGACTGAGCCAGATCTAAGTGACAGATTAATTATTTTTACCACACAAGGGCCGACAATATCAAACAATTTCAATAATAGATTTGTTGGAACAATGTCAGCGGGGCTCGAGGACGGTTTCATATTTCCTGTTATGGTCTTCACATCCTGTAGGCTGACAGGAGTGAAGGACGGCCAAGACGACACCGGTGAAAACTCAATAAAACAACCAGGAATGAGTGGAGGATTTACACTGGCCCTAATGTCATGTACTTTGTTTAAAAAAAACTTCAAAAAGTTGTTACAGTCCTCATGTGTGTACACAGGCACAAGAGGAGCCGGAGGCGCAGTAAGATTTTCAATGGTGTCAAACAAGACTTTTGGATTTTTCTTATTACCTGATACAAGATTAGAAAAATAAGCTGAGCGAGCCTGCTTTATCAATTCATTTAAATCTAGCATCATGTCTTTTAAATGGAGTCTGTGTACCTCTAATTTAGTGGCTTTCCACAGACGCTCTGTCTTCCGACATTTTCTCTTAAAACTACAAATATTATTATTTATCCATGGAAGAGCCTTCTTCTGTGATCCTGAAATCTTTTTAACAGGTGCTACCATATCCAAGACCGACAGACAGTGGTTGTTAAAACTTTGCACAAGTGAATCAACATCATCACATTCAATAAAGGAGCGAGATTCAAAAGAGTCAGAGAAATCACTAGGTGTTGTCTCAGTAATGATGCGTTTTTGTGTTACAACATTTCGGACAGCAGGCATCGTGATAAGTGACAAATTAAAAGAGACACAACAATGGTCACTAATCTGAAAATCTTCAACATTTAGGCCTGGATATCTGTGTAAATGTATATATTATGACAAATTTATACATTCACACATATTGGTTTTTATCTGTTCTCATCTATCTAAAAAGCAGAACAACAACAGCAAAAAAAAAAAAGTTGTTTCTCTTTTTAATTTGGCACTGGCTTAATTAGATTTTCCTTAAGGGATTATCTCACCATACAGAGTTCATCCAGACAGACTCCTGGAGACATTTCACTCCAGTGTTGGTAATGAAGACAGCATGATGATCTGCAGATGTAAATTTAAAGGTTAAGATCCCATCTGTTGTCAATAAGCTGAAGATAAGAAAGACAGCGGGGCGTGATCTGAAGCAACTGATGTTCCTCAAGATTAAGCTGTGGTTAATTTCAAAATGTTTAATTAAAATAATAAAACAAGACCAGTTTATCACACTTTACAAAATAGTTGACGGACTGAAAGGTTTTGGCTAAATATAAAGACAACAAATTACTGATGGCCTTTTATTTACTGTATATGATCACCTATGACATTACTAAGAAGATGCTCTGCTGCTCTGTCTAGGTTTACACCCCTCACTTACAATTTTATCTCAGATAAGACCATTAGCTAAATTAATATGCCAAGCTGTTGATTTCCTAACACATTGCCTTCAATCTCCTGCACAGCTTTGGACAATGTGCCCCAACAGAGCCCCACAATAACATATTTTAAATACAAACACAGAGCGTGCTCAAGATGTATTTAAATTAGAATGGAGGAATAAATTACAGGCAGGAAGAATAAAAGAAGTCTTGATTGAGTGAGGTGAACAGGTTCTCTCTACACATACAGCAATTGAAAGGTGGAATGCAGGTTACGCCATACAACCATTGGACTGAGGAGGAGATAGTTGCTTCTAATTGTTGATTTTACTGGATAGTGGCTGTAATGGTTTCAAAAGAATCAGCAGTTATGAGTCATATATAAAAGCCTTACCCTTGCTCTCATATCATAATATTATCTATGTATAGTCATTGTGTTCTCTGTCCCTTTCGTTACATTATTTCTTTCATTTCCATTTAATGGTGAAACATTCAAGATTAAAACATAATTCCAAACAGTACAATCACTTCTTTCCCCCCTTCATTCCTATCTGTGGGACTGGTCTGGGAACAACTGTTTGTTCCTTCACCCACTATTTGAATAAGTTAATGCAGTGGTATGTTTATAAGGGGAGACATTTTTTTAGCCTATCTCCTCTATGCAGAAGGTTCCAGAGAATTTGATTCCTTTTCATGTGTCAAAAGGAAGGTGTTATTCTCCTCCTCAAGGACTGTATCACCTCACAGGCCCTGACTGCTTCAAGCCGCTTTCTCAAGAACATTCATAAACAGTATTATATGAAACATTGAGAAGAGAGAAAGACAAAAAAAAAAAAAACACAATGTAATGTTAACATGCATTGAGGATTAGTGTAAAGGAATGTGTTGAAAGGTTTGTGTTTTTTAAAAAAAATATATATATATATTTATACTGCAAATGATTTCAATAAGATTTGTGCTGTTTAATGCTGAATGAATGTAATCTGACATTTTTGACACCTGTTTATGCTTCTGTATCCATCACCGATTCTTCTGACTATAAATGCTGCTTGATAGTTTTCTCTGTGACATCGTGTACATCGTTATTCATATCCAGAACTTAAATATAATAGTGAGATAAGTCCAAAGAAATTGGCCTATAGAATGTTTACAAAAAACTCAAAACATTAAAGCGGTTTCATTTTGTAGCAATAAAGGGAAAAGGTTTAATAACATTGCTTTCACAGGCCAAGTGGATAGGTTTGATGTGTGTCTCAGTATAAAAGTCTCTCTGAAACTCACCATAGCCTGCCTTCTCTCACCATTAAAGCCTGTCAGAAGCGGAGCTTAAGCAATAACATGGCAGACGTACACTGAGTAATTCCTCACACCAGACACATGACCTGTTCCCCAGAATATAAGGAGATTAGTCCGTCACAGGTATTTGCATTCGGGTGCACATTATGAATGTTTCTGTCTGACGTTTTGGCAAGTAATATTAGCTGACACTGAGCTGGATGGTAAAGATTGACCTGTGTTGGAAGTATGTGATTCCTATTTGTGTTTCATGAACTTACACACTGATAGTTAGAATGTGTTCCTCATTAGTCTACAGCACAATCTAAAGCATTGGTCTGGCCTGATTCAGCATTATACAGCACAGTCAAAGAATGTTAAGTCAGTTTATATCATAATACGTAATGTTTCAATGCAGCTCTACAGAAAATAGTGCTGTATAAAGTATCCATTTGTCATACTTAAGTAAAAGTAAAGTTACCTCTATGGAAACTGACTCAAGTAAAAGTTAAAGTAGCTAATGCGAAAATTACTCAAATTACCCAAAAACAACTGGATCTGTTCAGAAGACATTGGTTGAAACCACTGGAGTGTTGTGGATTACTCTTATGCTGCATTTGTGCTTTTTTGAGCTTCAAAGTTCTGGCCACAATTCACTTACATTGAATTGACCTACAAACATTTTTTGATTGTGTTCTGTAGAAACAAAATGAAAGTCATACACATTTTGGATTGAATGAGGGTAAGAAAATTAAATGAACTATACCTTTAATGGTGCATTCAGGTCAAATCAGAATGATATTTATGGGATGATTGAAAATGAACCCCACAGTCCATAAAATTTGAAACACTGAAGGAGGGAGTTGTATTAGTGACCAGAACAAAGATTTGTGGGGGTGGGCTCTTTTAATTTGGGCCAATAAGCAACAACCCAGAACACTCTGGCAACTGCATAGCAATGTGCTGAAACAAAGTTAAAAGAAATTAACAGCATAGCAGCAACCTGACAACCACCTAGAACACCCTATAAACTGCAGAGCAATTTGCAAAAATAAATACAGAAAACAACTTAGCAACAGCATAGTAACAACCTGGCAAAGACTGTAGTTCTGTAGTTTGGAGCCAATTGAAAAAGTTTTACACTTTAACAAATGAATTGTGTTTTTGTTTAGTTTGAGCCAAATGGTGTACACACACATGAGATGAAGACTGTACTCAAAATAGTTTTCTATAAAAAGTGCTTTATTCTACATGTTGCGCATCACCCCTTCAATGTGTTTCGCCATGTTGAAATCACATGATATGCTGTTTCACTAAACGTCGAAGAAGAGAATCCTCGTGCTAATTAGCTGCCGACTGTGTAGATACTCTTGGCTATGCTTAGAACATTGTTGTTTGTTGATGCAAAGCTCTAAAAGAATCAGAATGAGCTTTATTGCCAATTGTGCGTACACACACAAGGAATTTGTCATGGTGATAGAATACAATGGAACATACTTATTTATCGTGCTTTAGCAGCGGAGACAACTGGAGATCCAATAGCTGTACTACCAAAGAAGCAAAAAAAGATCTGAAGCAACTTTTTTCATGCAAGAAGACAGAAAGACTGGCAAAGGCAAAAAAATAGAGTAATCATTGGTAATGGTAAGGCATTGGCGTCTTCATTCGTTTAGTGCAAAGTATCTTGGCACAGCGACTTTTGTGGATCTGGTTTAAACCATGAAGTTGGTTGCTTGAGAATAAAACAAGTCCTTCAAATACAGTATTCATGGACATGTTAAATTTGATCATCAAAAACAATTCTAATCCTTTCCTTTGAAATTCTGAATCTCTAGATAATTTAGGTTTATTTTATGTGAAGCAGTTGTCTAATAAAGGTAATAACTCTCTTTAGAAATAAAGTTAAACGTAGACGGTCTTCAAAGATTATTGTTATGATGGACAATAATTATCTATCCTCAACAGAAGCATATTCAGTTTATTTTTTATTTTTTTATGACGTTTGTTTGTAATTATATTATAGGAGTAATAAATAGCTATAGAAATTACCTCACACTCTTGACATTTTCCAGATGCAATTGTTATTCCAAAACTGATGGGGGCAGCAGAGACGATCATGCTGATGCACATCGAAAGGTGACAGTATAGTGTCTAAACTCCTGATGTTGCTAAAACAATGCAAAAAGCACTTACCAATTTGCTTGAAGTGAAAATCAGTCCTCCTTTCCTGTTTAATTAATCAATCGCACCATCATGCAGAATATCTCAGGTTTTTAAATCCATAAGGATCTCTTATTCAATGGTGATATGGCAGTGACAGCCGAAGATCTCGCGCTCTTTGCTTTCATATTACATACATCACTTAAAGCGTGATTGCAGTTTTACTATTCGTTTGTAGATTCATTAGGAGTGAATAGAGATTGGAAATACAGAGGCAAAAAGGTCAAAGAGAATAAAAGGATGAAAAAAATATTTATTTATTATGCATGTTAGGCCAGCAGAGAAGGCTTTGCTTGCCCTGAGAAATCGCCACTGCCCTTTAATAACACCCAGTAAACAAGCCAAAATAAACATTCCCAAGAATGTTAATGTACACTCTAAAAATAATTAACTGAAAATAATTGAAAATTAACTTTTTATTGAGAGATTGCAACTGTTGAAGAAGCATTATGGTTAGTTTTTGAACTATCCATAGTGGGAGGTTCATATTGGAAAGCTTTTTTAAAGTACTGTAAAGCTCATTCAACAGCATAATGGAACAATGAAAGTCGGACAGAGTGTCCGAAACTTGTTCAAAACAAGGGGGCCAGGGGTTGGCTGGTTAGTTTCAGCATTTAGCCCCTGCTGGCAGATGCTGTAACAATACCTTTATGCTGGCAAAATGCATGTTTTTGATTTACATGCTGCATTACAGTTTAATTTTTACACAGACAACTGGTCCACTGACTAGCCTTAAAAAATAGATGTACAGAAGGAATCATGACCTTAAAAATGGAACATTATTGATTTAACTCTTTGTAGACTGCTAAATTAATTAACTGGCTATAATATTCTTTGATTTTTGATGACATTGTGGAATGATGTCTATTTGAACAAAACAGAAGACTGATAAATTGAGATTATTATAAATTGGAAATGTCATATGCTATTAATAATGTATTTACATGAAAACTAATTGTTATTATCTTTTTCTGCCAAATCAACATGGAATACTGGAAACTGTTTACATCAACATTTAGGATGGATGTAAAGGTGCACTCAGTAATTTTTCACTCATGAAACTTTTTAAACTGTAAGAAATGAATCACAAAATTGTTTACACCCCGTTTACAACTATATGAAGCCTTGACCATTTGCAATCGGAACATCCGTAACGTGTCTTATTACAGCTATAAACAGGGTATAAAATGACAGCAGCCAGTGCTAGGGAATGCAGTAGAATGACTTCTGGCGGAAGTCCCACCCACATTAGTTTCCCCAGTATGACACCCATGTAAAAAGGTGGATACTACTCTTATTTCTGCCATAGACTGACATAGCAGAAGTAGTAAGAGTAGTATGTGAAGTAAACCTGTCACGTTGTGAGTCTGGCTATTCATGAATGAGCCGTGTCGTCATTCATAGCTTGTGGAGCAGCTGCATATATATATATATATATATATATATATATATACACACATACAATACATGATATAACAATTTGTCTTAAGATGTACCTAGAAGAAATGGTTCTGTTTTGAAGTCAAATGTGGTCACACTAAGTATGATGTTAATTTATAAATGAAAACTATGGCATTGTTTTTGAAGAAATCCTCACTATGCAAAATTAAAATGTTGCATATTGAGGGTGTCTTAAAAAATAATTACATTAATTGTTTTAATTTATCACTTAATGTCATACATAAAAAAAAGCTAAATCAATATTCTGTGTGACCACCTTTGCCTTTAAAACAGCACAAATTATCCTAGGTTCTCCTTGACACAGTTCGTCTTGGTTATTGGCAGATAGGATGTTCCGTGCTTCTTGATGAATTTGCCAAAGCTCTTCTATCTTTTTAGGCTGTCTCAATTACTTCAGTCTCTTTATGTAATCTCAGACAATGTTCAGTGGGGGCTTTGTGGGGGCCATGACATCTGTTGCAGGACTCCCTGTTCTTCTATTCAAATATCTTCTATTTGCAAAAGTAATGCTTGGGAGTCTAACATTTATATTTCATATTGACACACTAAATCTGAAGATATAAATAGCCATCTTAAGACAAATGCTTTTGTGAAACATCTTATGTGCACTGTATAGTATATATATATATATATATATATATATATATATATATATATATATAATGACATATATCAATTCATTTTAAACTTCAAATATGTAAACATGGACACTGTCATATAACGTTTGATGCAGTAGTTAAGATAGTTTGACTGAAAATGATGCCATCATTTACTCACCAACATTGTATATATATATATATATATATATATAAATAAAATAAATAATGTTTGGAACAATGTTGGTGAGTAAATGATGGCATCATTTTCAGTCAAACTATCTTAACTACTGCATCAAACGTTATATGACAGTGTCCATATGCGACATATTTGAAGTTTAAAAATGAATTGCAATAAAAATGGGAGTTGTAATTGTTTTAATAGGAGTGCATGCATGTTTCATTAAAGGTCAAGGAACAGAATGCTGAAAATCGTGCATCTGAATACCATGGAGCCTAGAGTGGAGAGTAAAAGATAGGGGCAAAAGGAGGGAATTGTTTTTATGGATTTGACCTAATAAAACCCTTGAAGCAGTCTCAGGTTTCTCATTAAGATTGAGTGAGTAAAATCATCAGTGCAGTGGGACAGCAAAGTCATCTTATTATTAAATGATCTATGCCAGTACACAGTTTAAGTGTGTATATTAGAAGTAAATTTGGTGATTTATATGTCATGATTACACAATGAGCTTATAATTGACCTTGGAAGAAACAAATTATTATTGATGCAGTGCTGTGATAAAAATCACAGAGAAGCCAATGATGGGTATTCAAAATGTTAGCATAAAACAAGAGCATGGATTGCTCCTAATTACAGATTCTCACTGAGCTTTACTATGCCATTCTGAACACAATGAACAGTTTGGTTACTCTGGCACATTCTGTTGTGAAGGTTGGGAGGGGTTGGGGTTGAGTTGATTCTGGTTCAACAACAGACTCATTATTCCCAATTATGCCTCCCCATACATCCATCATAAAGTATTGTTGTAAAGCATGTGGAAGGCCCATTAAAGTGTGCTATTAAAGAAGTCCACATGGGGCTGATGGAGATGAAGTGTGGGCTCGGTAGTTGGGCTAAGTCTCGGAATCTAACAGTACCCTCAGGGCTCCTCAAGAAAGTTTAACTGCTCTTGTGTGGAGGATTGAGTTAGTGAGGCTAACTTGGAGATCCACGGCACACTAGAGGCTGTAAGGAATGCACTCACACCAATATACAGGTGAACCCTAATGATGGATGATTTAATTAGCAGATGGATGGATACAGTAGACACAGGTAAATAGAGATATCAGCAGTACAATGGAGAATGACAATATGATATTCCAACAGGTAAGTAGCAATGGCAAGATACATATACTGTAGATAATAAACAAGCAAGTACCATATGATGATGATTATGATTATGATGATGATGATGATCATCATCATCATGATGATGAGAGAAAACAATGCTTGGGAGTAGAGTGGTCATGAAATGTCCAAGGTGAGACTTGACTTGTTTGAGGTGAGTATATATATTGTTAGTAATGAGCTATTAATTGCAGGTGAGACTAATTAGAACTCTAGTGATCAGGAGCATATAAAGTTTGTACATTATAAAACCCATTATGTCTTACATGAAAACCCAACGTGTGTGTGGTGTGTGTCTGTGCGTGTGTGTGTGTGTGAGCGTGTATTTATCACTTTGTGGGTACCAAATGTCCCCATAAGGATAGTAAAACCCAAAATGTTTGACCTTGTGGGGACATTTTGTCGGTCCCCATGAGGAAAACAGCTTATAAATCATACTAAATTATGTTTTTTGAAAATGTAAAAATGCAGAATGTTTTCTGTGAGGGTTAGGTTTAGGGGTAGGGTTAGGTTTAGGGGGATAGAATATAAAGTTTGTACAGTATAAAAACCATTATGTCTATGGAAAGTCCCCATAAAACATGGAAACACAACATGTGTGTGTGTGTGTGTGTGTGTGTGTGTGTGTGTGTGTGTGTGTGTGACAAACCTCAAATATTGGAGGAAAAAGTCACTCCCTGTGGGTGGCTGGCTGAGGTGCCATCTTTGGAGGAAGTACTGAAGGTGATCCGGAGCCTGAGACCTGGAAAGGCACCGGGCAGAGATGATCTCCAAAGCGAAATGCTGAGGGAGGGTGGCGTTTATGCACAGACTGCCCTACATGACATCATAACAACAGTCTGGACCACTGGGTGAGTTCCGCAGGATTGGAAGGATGCCCTGGTGGTCCCTCTCTTTAAAAAGGGGGGCCGCACAGATTGTAACAACTAAAGGGGCATCTCGCTTGTACTAATATTATAGAGATTATGGTACATGTTTATGTGAGGTGTACTTGCTCAAAACGTGGTTTTGACCAGCATGTACAGTATGTTATTTTAATTTTGATTGGTCATTGGTTGACTTGCTCCTGCCCATAGTTTTCTCTCAAGATATAGAACAAAATAGATACATAACCACTGCTTAAGTGGCCAAAGGTTCTATAACGGATGTAGAAAGAGTTAAGGAACTTTTATTCCATCGTTTAATTTGTTTTACTCTGACTAAGTGTTTACACAGACTTGCATAAGTTGCTGCTGCTAGATGCGCTGTAATCTCCCTGTCATTTATGGAGAGTGAGAGACTTTTATGTGTAGCTGGACGATGAATCCCACGATGCCAGAGGAATTCTAAATCATGAGGGGATTTAGAATGCTATCTGGTTCTTCCATCCTGTAGTCTTTCTTTCTGCGCAATTAATAACTCTGATTAATTGCGCAGAAAGAAAGACTACAGGATGGAGGAACCAGATAGCATTCTAAATCCCCTCATGATTTAGAATTCCTCTGGCATCGTTGGATTCATCGTCTTTCGGCGGACAGCTGGTGAGACTGCAGACGCACACTGAATTCCTAATGTGATGTGTGGATAGCGTGTGTTGACATGGGATAACACAGGTACACTTGTTTTATTTTGCTCATTCGAGTGAAGAGGCCATTTGTGGGTTTTAACGTCCACACCAACTCAACCAGCAACGACTCAAGCTTGCAACAGGTTTTCTGTATTGAAACTAAGAGTGTGTGTGGGCCCACATTATTTATTTGTTGTCTAGTTTATTTATTTGTTGTCTAGTTTATTCATGTGATGTACATGAGTGCATTTTATATTTTGATTTCTGTTGTTATAGTAACATACCTTAAAAAGAGCATTTCATTACTGTGTTTAATCTGTACAAATTGAGTACTGATGTTTCAGTATCGTGTGTTTTGGAATTTATAGTCTGAGAAGATAAAAATTAGGACATTTGGAGATTTAATTTAATTCTTCCACTATTTACAATATTTCATTTCTTTAATCTTATTTTCTGTTAAATAAAATTACTTGTTAATTGATAAGAATTCAGCTTTTTTGTGATTTACATTAAGTTTATTCAGAAAGACTATCATATAACATTTTCAGTTAAGTAAAAATTATCAGAGAGGAAAGGGGAAGGGAGTAGATTATTTTAGTCGAGAGACACATTATTAGAACCCAGTGCTCCACCCATTAAAGGATAGGGTAGGGGCGCTACATGTACCATCGGACACTCCACCCCCACAGCGCCCAATTGGTGATGGGGCAGTTGTAAATAAATAAATAATAAATTGATCAATTGTCACACATTATACATACATTTCTGCATATACACGGTGAAATTATTTATTTTTCACATATCCCAACTAAGCTGGGGTCAGAGTGCAGGGTCAGCCATGATACGGCACCCCTGGAGCAGATAGGTTCAAGGGCCTTGCTCAAGGGCCCAACAGTGGTGTTTGGTGGTGTTGGGGCTTGAACCCCTGACCTTCTGGTCAGTAACCCAGAGCCTTAACTGCTGAGCCACCACTGCCCTTGTTGAGAGAGTGGAGTGTTTTCCATACCTGGGTAGTGTGCTTATGACCGGCTCCGGTTTGACAGAAGAGGTCTCACTCAAAATCAGTCGAGCAGCATTATCTTTTCATCAGTTGCGTAACGATGTGTGGAAGCTACCCAGTTTCTCGCTCTGCATGAAGCTTCAGGTATTTTCGGCCACGGTCATTCCCTCCCTTCTCTACGTTTGTGAAACGTGGATCCCCCCTAATGGAACATCTTCGCCGGTTGGAAACATTAAGGCTGGCCTGCCCAAGAACCATCCTGGGTTTAACCAGGCTGGATTGTGTGAGGAATTCACACATCTTTGAAAGATATGGACAAAGTCCCATCGGTGAGCTCCTCCGGCAGGCAAGGTTGTGTTGGCTGGGTCATGTAGCCCGCATGCCTAGCCACTGCATGCCTAAACAGTTTTTGTTCGGCCAGGTAGAGGGGGCCAAGTAGTCGCGGCATGGGCTGGAGAAGAGATGGAGTGATGTGGTACAGGAGGATGTGGAGCTGAGTGTACTTGCCGATGACTGGTACCGGCAGTGTCAAGATCAGCCTCTTTGGAGGAGGCTCGTGAAGGACGCTACTGGCTAGTTGGAGGCAGTCGCCCTCCAACAACAACGGAGGGCAGAGGAGCAACGCTCACAACAACGAGCAGAGTGCCTGGTGGCTAAAGCACAGCAAGTTGGCACAGTAGGGGACACAGGTGGTGCATCAGCCAGTCATCTCAGTCAGTCAACCTGTGTCACCTGTTGGATCTGTCCCGTGACCTCCTGCCAGCGGGTGTTCGACACTTCATGTGGCCTCAACGTGTATATAGCCTGGCACCAGCGCCGTGGTGACATCACTGCCACTTAGTGGCGAATGCCGGTTGTCGTTGTCTGAGTGTGTGTGTGTGTGTGTGTGTGTGTGTGTGTGTGTGTGTGTGTGTGTGTGTGTGTGTGTTTGTGTTTATGTGTATGAATGGTCAAAATGTATTGGTGAGATATTAAAATTGTGTTGACCTTGGTCCATCCTGAAACAATAAGCCCCCAATATTTAAATACAGTACATAACCATTAAAATAAAATACAGATGTGCTCAAGGAATTTGTATACTTCAAGACATGAGCCAAGACATTTGAGTTTTTTGCAAAACTCTTTAGACACAACACCATGAACATTGCGCAAATCCAGCACAAAAAAAAGAAGAGATTTTTGCTTATTTACAGCCTGCTAACTTCTAAACTAACATTAAACATCCAAAAAAACATAAATGATATCAAAACAATAAGGGACAAAAAAAGTGCTTTTAAATCCCGTTTTAAAATCCCGTTTTTATTTTTTTTGGCGTATTTGAGGCTAAGACTAAAGTTAGAGGACCCTTTTAGTTTTAGTTCAGGTAAAAATACATTTTATAAATGACACCATGTAAAACTACAATTTTATTATAGTGTATTATATATGAATTACCCCTATATGTATCAACAGAGGTCTGGGCTAAGCCCAGAATATAAACAGAATATCCCAGCCCAGAATATCCACTGACTCTAGAATACCCCTGTGTGTGTGTAAATGCCAACATCATCATATACGTCGAAAGGATTGAAGCCTGTCACGCAAAACATGAACTCTTTGATGTCATTAAATGAGTCTGATTTTAATTATTCCATCTGTTACTCCTGGTCGGAGGGTTCCGTATATAAATAGTTTACATGTAGGGTTACGTCCTACCTAAGTTTAATGGTGCAATGCTCAAATATTTAGAAGTACCTAAATAGTGACTAAGTTCCCATTCATGCCAAAACTAGGCTAAGTTGTAATGTACGTATAGCTGGTGCAACCAGCCCCTGATCCCAATATGATATATTTATATTTAAGTATAGCTGCTCAAAAATGCACAGGATTTACAAGCTCTCTCATCTCTCTCTTTGTGTTTATCACTTTGGCTCTTAATTTTCACTCTAAAACTGCTTAGTTGGCTACCTGCTGTCCTCTTGCTGAGAGTGTTTTGCAGTAACAGCCAAAGGTAGCACTAACCTGGCCTTATCTTCCTGTGCACTGTTGCTAAAAGTCTGATTAGACTAGAGACCTGAGATCTCACGCTAAGGTGACTTTAATGCAAAATACTCTTTGAACAGGCAGAGAAGAAATCTGATTACTCCCCTAAAAAGGGGCGGGGGTGTCACTGGTGACAGACAGCCCAGCAGAGCATCTCGTATGAAGTTCAGTCCCTGCGACATGTGCATCACTATATTCATGTTTAATGTTGCCTTCCCGGACAAACACAGTTACTTCTAAATGCTTTGACAGACAGCTCCTAATATCACGCAGCATGGTCACATTCATTGAAATCATTCTAGGCAACACTGTGAAACATGTTTATAAAAAATGGGAAGACAAAATAAAAAATAAATAAAAATACAAAATTATATTAATTTGTATTTTATTTCAGATTCAGATTTCTAAATTTTATTTCAGAGTTCAGAAGATAGACTTAATTAAAGGCACAAACAATTTTATGATTGCAAGTCTGCTATGGAGCAATTAAGAAATGTGGGTTATGCTGAACTCTTTCAGACATAAGTTTTCTTGAATTAGGTAAATTGTATCAGTGAATCATGCTCTGTATGCTGTTGAATCGGTTCTGGAAAAGCTTGAATTCAAAGCTCTTCAAAGACTTTATGCTATGTAGCTGGTAGGGTTTTGATAGTCTGATAAATATTTATGAGTTTGTCAAAAGGTATGTTAGAGGTATGATTGGGAGACATTTACTTTCATGTTTTGGTTTCTAGTACATGTAAAGACACAATAAATCTATACAGTAGGAGGAAACCAATGACACACCATATGGAATCAATCAATCAATTTTATTTCTATAGCACATATAAAAACAACACATGTTGACCAATGTGCTTCACATTATAGCATATATAACAGAACATATACATACAGAATGTAGAAAATTCAATGACACATAATAAAATAAGCAACCCACATTAAGCACAGTTAAAAGCAAGTGAAAGAGGTTAGTCTTCAATAAGATTTAAAAACATCAACTGATGTACTGACCTGATATGTAGTGGAAGGCTATTCCAAAGCTGTGGAGCCGCCACTGAAAAGGCCTGATCTCCCTTTGACTTAAGACAGGACTTGGGGATCATTAAAAGTAAACTCTGCGAAGAGTAATATATGACATATATCAAGAGTTTTATTGTCATATATGTTACCTGGAATGCAATATATTATTATCACACACATACATCCTTTATATGAAGATATAAGTTTCTAACATGTATTAAATACCCACAGTAATTTGTATATGTACATATGTTAATAATATCTATATAATAAATGTTTATATGTTATTATATGGAGCGACCATATACGTTAACACTATATATATTTAATTTATATATACATGTTTATTAAAACAACATATATACAAAAATTCTGTATGCTTATTCATGTTTTTATTATTCATTTTTAACAAACATACTTTTATATTTATATACAGTACTGTACAAAAATGTTGCATAGTGAGGATGTCCTCAAATATAATGCCATAAAAAGTTTTCATTTATCAATAAACAACATACAAAGTCCAGTAAACATAAAAAAGCCACATCAATATTTGGTGTGACCACCTTTGCCTTCAAAACAGCACCAAGTCTCCTAGGTCACTTGGACACAGTTTTTCTTGGTTGTTGGCAGGTAGGATGTTCCGAGCTTCTTGTAGAATTCACAACAGTTATTCTATCTATTTAGGCTGTCTCAATTACTTCTCTCTTTATGTACTCCCAGACTGACTCTATGTTCAGTGGGGGGCTCTGTGGAAGCCATGCTCTCTTTTGCAGAGCTCCCTGTTCTTCTATTCTATTTGCAAAAGTAATGTTCGGGAGTTTAATGTATTTTTCCTATTGACATACTAAAGATGAAGATATATATAACCCTTATGTTTTTGTGAACCATCTTATGTGCTTAAAACATTTGCACATTACTGTATATAATATCAACATATATTGACAGGCTTTGGGATTGATATATATATATATATATATATATATATATATATATATATATATATATATATGTACATAATATATATGTCTTCAATATTAGCAGATATTATACATAACATATGCATAAACAACTTACACACAGGGTCACAGGGTAGACTTCTGTAGAGTATGAACGGAAAATCATGAACTCATTAATTCTGAATGCAATGCACACATTTTTACAAATGGTCCTAAAACCCCCACACACAGACTCCCCATCTAAATCACCAGGTAGCGCCAGCGAGTCTGGGAGTTAGAATGCTTTCTTGATGTTTTTACAACCCAAAAAGCCTCTCCAGAGACACTCGTGATATCGCCATCTACAAACTGAAAATCTTAGACACACACGTTCCTACCATTTAAAACCCAGAAATGGCATATTTTTAAGGAAATATGTTTTATTCCCGTATGCTTGGGTATTTCTGCTGTTATATCAAACTAGTTAAGATTGTTTAGTTGTGTAGTTAAACTCTGAGGGCTTATATAAAGAGTCTAAGAGTATATATTCACTTTTAAGTGTACCAAATACAAGTTTCTTGGTATCAAATTAAACCTTACGAATTGCCCTAGCTGAATATATATATATATATGGTTACATTAAAATGTATTCTGCTATGTTTTACCATCTTTTGAGTGATTCAAACCACATCTGGACCCTGTTGTAAATTAGGTAAATGGCGAGCCTTGACAAGACAAAGGGAACCATCTTGCGCCAAAACTGAGGAGCCTCATTGGGTCATTCCTCCCAAAGGAGGCGTGACCTCCCTACCTTAAAAGTCAGGATCTGGTGTGGAATCGCTCTCTTGTCTCTTGTCCTCTTTCTCTTCTCTCTTGTCCTCTTCTCTCTTGTCTCTTTGTCCTCTCTTGCTCTCTTGCTTTCTCTTCTGAACCTCTTCAAGTTTTCTTCAACTTCTCTTCAAACTCTCGTCAGACATGTCTTTTGTTTTATTTGGCGTTTATCTCAGTCTTTTTCTTGTCTTCGGACAAAGCTCAACACTCTACGTTTTTGGAGCAGTCTGATATCCTCCGGGTGAAAGGACTCTCTCTCAGTTTCAACCGTTACTCCTAAGATGCGAGCGATCCACGCTCTGGAAGCACCAACAGAAATCCTCCAGCTCACGGACGCAACGAGGACATTCACGCACACACACAGTCTTGTTCAGTGACACAAAGGTCCATTTTGCAAGGATTATTCCATCTAAATTCAAATGCGTTAAAGTGTGTAATTCCCTTGCTGGCTCTTAAGGTTTAACTGTTGTAACAAGTTTGCTATCCCTGTAATCTCTTTATTTTCCTTACTGTTTTACTTTGTTTGTTCTATGTTAAATGTTTGTTGTTAAATGTGTTCTACGTTTGTTAAGTTTGTGATTATATCCTAGTTCCTTGTATTAAACCCAATTATACGCTTGATTGTCTGTGTTTGTTGCTCATAAGGCAAAGCCTCTTTAATGTGCGATCTAAAGCTACGAGCTGATATTATCAAAGTAAGTTAACGTGCTTTGATTAAGTAGGCTTATACTAAGAATAAACCTTCTGGAGAATTGATCAAGAGTATCGAGCAAAGTGGTTCGGTGGACAAACTGATTAGTTGCGGTACGGGTTAATTCCATTAAGGTGTTCTGAAAATTAATACAGCCTGTCTGCATATGATGTATATTCCTAATTAATTACAATTCGTTGTGTTTAATTATCTATAGATATCTGAAGCAGACTTTTGGGCTATATAACCCCTGTTTTGGGGCAATTTAGAATGTATTGTTATCTAGTTCAAACCGTATGATTAATCATTGATTATAATCATTAATATTAATTGTACATTCCCCAAACCTGAACCAAGAAACCCTACACTTCACTGCAGATGTTTTTTTTTGTTTTTTGTTTTTTTGCAGTGACTACACTGTAGTCAAGACCTCCTTAATAAAGACCAATAAGTTAAGACCAAGACCAATAGCAAGATTAAGAGAGACCTAGACTTTTTTATGCTCAAGTACAAGACCAAGACTGAAATAGTATTACACCATCGAGATCGAGACTGCTCTCAACTGATCTACAGTATAATTGTGCAGCTGAGCACCCATCCATCCAGCCTCTTTTTAACATAATTAGCTGCCTGGCTGACTCATGGATTATGAGTTCCTGAACTTACATAATGTGCAAATTATGTCCCTTGACAGTATTGCCTGGGCTTTTTTGAACCAGCTTAAAAATTGCCTTATTATTTATACCAAATTTTCAAATACAAATCTATTTTGCATGCAAAAAAAAAAAACATCATTCATTGATAAATAGGTGAATAAATGTTATGCAGTGTTTCAGATGTCAGGGAGACTGTATTTCTGAGGTTTTACACCATTAATTTGTATCTTTTTCCCCTCCTTTCAAAAAACATCCTCTTGCACAAAATACCAAGCGCCTATATTATCCAACACAAGAGAATATTGCAACCACAATGATTTATCTCTGTTTGTTTGTTTTCTGCCAATGTAAGGCAGTGCTGCCTATAAGGCTATGTTTATGGTTACCATTATGGCTAGGGTTACGAAACACTGCCTTACAGGCAATTTTGGGGCACAAAATTACAAAGGATTTTGAATGGCTTGCACACTCTTAGAGTTTTGGGAATTTGCTATAAGCAAAGCAAAACCTAAAACTTGGCTGGGAAAAAAGAGAAATATATACAATTTAAAAATTTCAGGCAGTCTTGTTGCCACTGTTTCATATGTAGTAAAATATACTGTTAACTGTAAATGCTTTTTACAAAGTATCTTTTTTCATCATGGTTGGAATTCATTCTTTCTGAAAAAATAAAAATACTCTTGACCAAATGACACGAGTTTGACCAACACCTGATATTAACACTCAAGATTCCTGTCTACATAATGAACAAAAAATATATCAATATGCCTAATTAATTAATTTTACTAGTTACTGGTTAGTTAATACAGGTTATATAGTAAAAAACTAATAATAATAATACAAATTTAATTAAAGTCAACTTTTAGTCCATGCACCTGCCCTCCCCCTCATAATTGCACTACAAACAGCCCAATTTGGCGGAAACAGCCTGACCTGGTAACACCGCTTTTGTGCCGAAACAGAGACCACCGCACTGCTGCTGCTGATCACAGAGAGATCGCAGAGAGAGTCAGCGAGTGTGGTTGGAGTTTGTCCGCATCAGGTTATCGTGGGCTTTTCAGCCTGGTTTCACGGCCAGCCCACCGGGAAAAGTCCTGGTTATGGCCAGTCTGCACCTGATGTAAACATAAGCAATGCTCCACGCATCTGAATTAAACACTGATTTATCTGTGTCAATCAATCAATGTGTCGTTGTCAAGGCTGTTGTCCTGTTGAGTCATAGGCAAGTGTCCTAGGCTGTGACATTGGCAACTCATTCTGACAGAACCTGTCAGTATGCTAATGGTTAGCTTTCATGCTGAAGAGAAAGTCAGTCTTTTCTAAAGAGCTCCAAGAGGCAACTCCTTCCTTTTTAAAGTACCTGGCAATTAAAATTCTGCGTTCATGGCTTCCATGGTGTTGAGAGGTGCGCTTGGTAGGCACTGGTGGATGATGTATTCAGATCCAATGTGGACCAAGTAAAAGCAATAACACACTGTGAAAATACTCCTCTACAATAAAAGTCCTGCACTTAAAACCTTACTTAAGTAAAAGTATATAAGTGTTATCAGCAATATGTACATAAAGTATAAAAATTAAAAGAACTTATTCTGCAGAAAATTTTCCCTGTCAGTGTTTTACTATTATATATGATGTTTTTGGATTAATATTACTGCTGTATTAATGAGTGTGTTGCATTTTACTGCTCAACTAAATACAACAATTGGTTCCGATCCTCGAATCTGATTGAAGATGAATATCCCCACTCGGACGGCTATTTGACCACTGAGAAAGCTGATCTTCTGAAAGCTGACAATATCTCTGCTTGGGTGTGGCAACAGATGATCGCACACACTCCATCTCTCTCTCTCTCTCTCTCTCTCTCTCTCTCTCTCTCTCTCTCTCTCTCTCTCTCCATCTCTCCCTCACACACACACACACATCCATCCTTGTTTATCCAATAACTTGTTTGAAACACTTGTGATACTATTTCTGAAGTGACATTTTGAAGGCTTGGATGCATCATTTGTTTTGAACCAGCAAAGGCAGATTTTGTTTGGTAACATAATAAAGTAGTTCCATGCACAAATGAGTTTTTATGACCATACTCAGTTTTTCCAATATTTTTAAATGTATTTGTTCATTGAACAGTTGTATATAAGCAATATCACACTTGCAATCATTCTATATGGCCCTAAATCAGGATATGTATATCAGAATATGCTTAAATATATACTGTTGTGTAGCATCATATTCTATAAAATCATCATATGTTTGTAGCGTCACTGTCCTGTGAGAATGTCCTGGTTACTTCCGTAACCTCCGTTCTCTGATGGAGGGAACGAGACGTTGTGTCAATAAGTGGGGTCTCTAGGGGTCACTCTTGGGAGCCCAAGACACCTTCTGATCTTTGATAAAAGGCCAATGGGAATTGGTTAGTGGTATTTGCATGCCACTCCCCCATACATACGGGTATAAAGGAGCTGGCGTGCAAACCGCTCATTCAGGTTTTGTGCTGAGGAGCCAAGACAGAAGGTCCTGGCCATTTCAGCGGGTAGTCCAGCGTTGTGGCAGGAGGGACACAATGTCTCATTCCCTCCATCAGGGAACAGAGGTTACGAAAATAACCAGGACGTTCCCTATCTGTCACTCACTCAAAGTTGTGTCGATGAAGTGACACTAGGGGTCCCCTACAAAAACGCCACAACTAGCTGGACTGTGTTATGTGAACTGCCGGTGCGAGATGGGCAGACTAATGTGTGCCTCATAGGCAGCGCACCAGGCCGACACAGAACCTCCCCTGGTGCTGTTTTGAGCGTCGAACAGCCCTTCGGGGACAAGTCAACTACCCAAAGACAGAATAGGGTCAGGCTAGCCCAGCCGTGCCTTTTCCCTATTTTCTCCCCAAAAAGAGTGAAAATGTTTCAACCGACTGGTACTGCCATTGTCCACCCCCAAGGGGAAGACACTGCGGAGACCATACCCCACCCAGAGAGAGGGGGGCTATTTTGTGTGGAATATGTCACATGGTCTTGCCGAATCTTTTTCATTGAAAGTGAGTCATGTGGAGAAGTCCCATGGAAGGTCCTACCCAACGGGGGAGGAGTTTCTACAAACATAGTGACTGGGGCAGGAAGACGCAGTTGATCAACAGGGAAACTATTTAGCAGAAGATATACGTTGCATGGTGTTACCTACAGGGAACCAGCACATGCGGAGCTGCTCATAGAATCTAATGCTCTGCGTGCGATACAAATTGATGCGTAAAGCACACACAGGACACAGCAACATCAAAGCTGGGTCTGCATCCTCCTGGGGCAGCGCTTGCAGGTTCACCACCAGATCCTTGAAGGGGGACATGGGAACCGGTCGGGGTCTCAAGATCATGTGAGGGTAACCCAGACAGAACTACAGGCACGTTTTGCTGACAGAGAATGATTGCAGGTCACCTACACACCTAAGGATTTTAACAAGAGTGCCTTAAGCACAGCTGACTCCAAAGGTTCAAAGTGGGCTCCCCGTAGACCCTGAAGGATTACAGAGAGGTCCCATGAGGGAACTTGGCACGGTCTGAAGGGATTCAACCTCACACCTCTCAGGAACCTGATGATCAGGTCATGCTTCCCTAAGGACTTACCGTCCATTGTGTCATGGTGTGCTGCTATAGTGGCTACATACACCTTCAAGGTGGAGGGGGACAGCCATCCTTCCAACCTCTCCTGCAGGAAGAAAAGCACTGATCCGACTGCGTATCTTTGGAGGTCTTCATGTCGGAAAGAACACCACTTAGCGAACAGACGCCACTTCGTGGCACACGGACGCCTCGTAGAGGGGGCCCTAGCCTGAGTGATTGTGTCTACCACGGTGGGTGGTTGACCACCTATGTCTTCCGCATCCCATCCAGGGGCCAGAGATGGAGATTTCAGAGGTCTGGTCATGGGTGCCAGATTGTGCCCCGTCCCTGAGGAAGAAGGTCTTTCCTCAAGGGAATTCGCTGGGGGGCTGGGGGGGCAGCTGTGTGCCAGTGCGTCTATACTGAGGGGTGCCTCGGTCAAGGCGTACCAAAGCGGGCAGTGGGAGGATTCTGGGAAAGCGAACAGGTCTACCTGTGCCTGCCCGAATCGACTCCAAATCAGCTGGACGACCTGAGGGTGGAGTCTCTACTCTCCCCTGTGGGTAACCTATCGTGGTTATGCACCTATCCGAGTTATGCACGTGTACATGAACATGCAGTTCACTAAATGGCCTCGGTTTGGGGGGGTTGAAAATATGGTCACCCTGCAATAGGGAATGCCATTTTTATAACCCTAAGTGCACCTAACGTAACTTAAATGGCAGTTTTAAATGTGGACCATATTCTTTTATGTTTAGTAATCTCCGACCAATACTTTTACTTTATTTATTTATGACTACTGTGAACACCATGTCAATATAGTGTCTTAACAGTCAAGCCCATATTGTAAAACAATAATGTAAAAAAATATATATTTTTATATTATTAATATTTATATTATATTATTATTTTACATCCCATAGTCTATCTATTCCTGTTTATGTGCCCCATAAAGAGGCAGTCAACCCTTGAAAACATAATGAAAGACAAACATAATAGTCCAAAAAAAAACCCATTAAACGAATATGCAGGCTGAACCCAAAGTTTGTGGATGCCAGTGATGTGGATGAAGGAGCATCTACCCCGAAAAAGGTTACATCAACTTTTTTATTGAAACCAAAACTAGTATCTACAATACAAATCTAAACAAATGGGCTGCCTACTACAAAATTTCAAAAACTTTCACATTTAAATTATTATTATTATTTTTTTAGGAGATGAGGCTCCACTCCACCATGGTATAATATTGACTAAGGCCCAATGATGCCTTCATTAATTATTATGTAAGCAGGCTGTTCCTCTGATCAATATGTTGAATAATGGATGAAATTATCTGCAATCGTTACCAAGATCTTGACGTCAGTCAGATCAGCCTGTCAATGGCCACAGCCAGTGAGAATCACCAAGGCTTGTTTTGTCTATGTTGCTCTACCTGTCTCTTACTTAGGGAACACAATAAAACATTTAGACAAATCTAAATATCTGTTCAACTCTTTTAATGCCATTGAGAATGATCTTACCAGCTGGTTATTTCCGAGCCTATGGTTTTGGCTAAGCTGATCCTAATTTTCTGCTGAAGAAATCTCATCGTTGGACAATAAGGCTCAAACTGGTGTTGTCTGATGCAGTGTGTGCTCTCTGGTTCACTCTAGTAAGAACTGAAATTAAGGTGAATTACGACACAGTTCCATATCACCAGCATCATAGTATGCTTGCCTCTGTTACTTTGGAAAAGAGGCCCATGGAGTGATATCATCTCTGTAGAGGCATCTTATTTGTGTGATCTCGACATGCTGGCTACACTTGGTTGTAAATAGCAACTGATCCCATCAAGTTCTTGGGAACGGATGCAGATACTTTCAACCGATTTTTAAAATTTTGATTAGAGAGTGTCTTAATTTTTTTTTTTTTGGTCCCATTGGATCTGTGTTAGTTTACTCCTGGCTACAACTTATTAATAATAATTATATCCTAAATAAAAAGATTTACTAACCACAGGTTTTAATACTCAAAATTGTTTTGTCATGTTTTATAAAGAGGCAAGCAAGTGGGGTAGAGTTTGACAGGGAGCTATTGGAGAAAATTTGATTTCTCTAGCTATTGACCTCTATTCCCTTCTTCTCCAACTCCGGCTGCTCCACCCTCGTCTACTCCACCTTCACCTGCCACACCTTCTCCTGCACCACCCTTGGCTGCTCCACCTTCACCTGCCTCACCTTCTCCTGCTCCACCAAACATGATACAACACCTAAAGGCAGATAATGAGGCCCTCAAAAGAGAATTAGAGAAACTGAAAACTAGTTTTTTCAGTCATAAGTGTTTAATTGTACAATAATAAGGAATCCTTTTAAAGTAATTTTAAAGGTTGGTCTTATATAGACAGTTGGATGTTAATATTCATCACTGTAAGTTTGTCCTACTGAAAACCCAAATTTTCACTCTGTTTTTCTCTCTAGAAATGCCAAAACTCCTTTGCACAATGGAAAGGATGGAGCAATGGCTGGAAGCCAAGGGGCAGAGCCCACAGCCACAGTTGGCATCACCTTCCACCATACAGGAAACTGCATGATGTTTGCCAAAACACTAGATCAAGGCCTGCAAAGACTTATAACCGTGTTAACCGTGTTTGTGAACAATAGGTGGACACTTTCAAGTTATTGAGACCAACACTCCCTACACTCATAGAAAGTAAACATTAGTGCAAAGTAATATTGCCACCAAATGACCGTTCTATGTCTATTTCCACTGGAACTGCTGTTACTGTGGGCATGGACAATTGACACCCTCCCCCCTTTTAACAGTTTACCCTGGTTATTTAACACATGGTTAACAGAGTATGATTATTTTGTAACCAGCACAGCCCTATTTTCAATCCATGTATTTTCACCATTGACAGATGAACAAGTTGTATTTGTAATGTAAAGTCGCAATCTGTAATGCAAATATATATTAATATTTTCAACTATAATTTGTTGAGGAAGAAACATGCATACAATGCCTCCAATAGCTCAAACTCAGATAGAAGTTGAAGGGTCACTAAAAAAAGAGTGCAACAATCACGTGCTGCATGTTAGACAGTGAAATATTATATTAATAATAATGCATGCATTTTTACATCAGTTCAACCTTTCACTGTCACTGAAGGTCAAGAAAGGTCACAAATGACTTTTTATTAGTGTTTAATAGTAACCATATGCATATACCTTTCTAATTCACTGATAAAGCCATTATAAATATTAATTTATACAAGCATTGGGCCAAACTTTGACCTTACCCAGTGACCTGTGACTCATTCTTCTCAAAATCATGTCAGTTCTTTCATATATAGCGATATGCAAATATACAGATGTGTGGTTTCATGCATGAGTGTTTCTGTCCATAAAAGCACTGGTTAGTGCTGTCTGCACTTGTGTAGCACTAGAGTAGCGCCCAATTCACTGAAGGTAGTTTGCAGTTCAGGCAACACAGCCAAAAATGTGTTACTTAACCAGAGGCGTTTCGAGAATTGAAGGACATCAGGGGCTTAGCCCAGACCATTTCATGTAAACACAGGGATCACTCGAAGGGTTTTTTTTTTTACAGTAACACTTTACTTTCAGTCAAAGTACATCTTAATTGTGTGAGACTTTAGTAGAACATAATATGAACTGTTGTGTATTGGTATATTACATTTTAAGTCAACAAAACAACTGTCCTAGAGAGTTCAGTCAATCTCTTTTCACCTGCTCCTGTCGCTCTCCCTTCTCATCAAGTGTTGCAGTCTTTTTCACTCTCCTTCCACCAGAACGCTACCAGAGAGACAAAAGGTGTTTAATGTTAACATTAGTTTAACATTATGTACACACACATACACAAACTCTCTCTCTCAACACACACACACATTCAACATACACTTTTCACCTCTTGCTGTCTATCTGGTGTCCTTCTCATTACTTGTTATATTTCACTCTCTCATCAATTAATGTTGTCTCTCTCATCACTTGCTGCTGTTTCTCTCTCTCTAGTACTATCCTCGACTAACTCATCCTCTCTCCTCCCTGAATCATCTGTGACGCAAAAGAACAGATACAGCACATAGCTTATTGCAAATCTGCTTTAAACAACTAATTCTTCAAGCTACATATTTCAAATTGTAGACCAATACCATTGAAGAAAATGTATTGGGAAGAGCAGATCAGTGGGATTGCCCTAAGATCTATCATGATTCTTGAATTGTCATGTACATTACCATAAAGTCATCACAAAAGAGTTATATTATAGTGAGTAAAGTGAGGTAAAAAATATTTAATATAAATAATTTATATTTTTTGACATATAGTCAAAATGATGTATAAGATCCTAAGGTAAATTAATACATGAATTAGTTTTAGTCGAAGTTCATTGACACACCATGGCATCGACCTGTATATAATTCTCAATGTTCATCTGTCAAAATCCTTTCATTAGGATCATTAGGAGCATTTGGGATAAACAATGTTTCACTTTTAACTTTCTCTAAAGTAAAGTGACTGATTCATTATTACCATTTTCCATGCCTGATTCTGGCACATCTTTGCTACCCTCTACAAAACCATTTAATCAAATCAAAGTGTATATTTACTACAAACTAATATCACAAAACAAGTCACACCTGATAAACAAGGAAAGTATTCAGTGCAGTGGGATAAAACTAGTGTTTCTGGCTACCTACAGCATGAACAATAGCAAGGTTATGTAGCCTACACTTTTCTAGAAATGGGCACACTTATCTCAAAATGTGTAGCCGTTGTTTCTCTTCAAATGCGATGATAAGCATGCTGGTCCAAGTGCTAACGTAGCCTATGGTAATAACTAGCCTACTGTGGGTGAAAGCCAGCCAGATGATGATCTTCAGACTTTAAGGACCAAAAAAAATTTGAATTCTTACCCACTGACTTCTTTCGTAAAAAATCCCCAAAGCCTCATTTGCTTCATTTTTGCTGTCTTTCCTGCTAACTGCTGTTAACTCGCCACTAAGTAACGTTAGTTGATGTCAACGATTGTGTTAGCTCCTCCCCTACCTGCTGCATATTCAACAGAGAGGAAGAAACAGAGTAGCCCATAGGCTACTGACAGCAATGAAACTTATTCTATAGGCTAGATTATTTTTAAGACCTATGTCTATTTTTACAGGCTGTATGCAGTAAAGCACAATGAATTAAGGCAACTTATGATTTTGGGGTTTACATAGGCTATTGTCCGGTTTCATATTTGTCAGTCAACTTTTCAAAATACAAAATACACTCAAAACTTTCGGGGCTGAAGCACCGTCAAAATCGGCTGACGCTGCGTCTGTACTGAACACATGCGTCATTCCGATCTTGCAGGCATTATATAGTGGAGGATGCAGCAGACTGCCATGAACTGACACACTCTGCCGGTACTGTGCAGCAACTAATCCAGACAATTTTATCATCTTTTTGTCAAGCTGAAGTTGTGCTCGACGTTTGTTTTTCCTCCATCATTTGATCATTATTTTAATTATTGTTGAAATGACTGATAGCTAAGTCAAGAAAATAAAGAGGACCTTGTTATTAAAACAGGTGCAATCATATCGAATTCGACACTAGCAGCCTTTCAAACTAAATTTTGTGCAACACAGTTTGCGGATTTCTGCTCAAAGCAAATTCAATGACATTTATCTTGTGTCCTAAACTTCATCTTATGACACACACACTGCTCTGTTTCATACGAGTTTTGTGTGCGCTATCTAAAACAAGCAAGTGCACAAATCTAGCATCCCCATTTGTGCTTCAGAGACAGAAAAAGAGCACATCTCACCCGTTACTCATTTTGATATCACACATTAACACTCTTTCTAAAATGATGTTCAAATTATGTTTTATATCAGGAAACAAACCAGCCAAGTTGTCCTTCAGATATTTTATCTTGTCTTTATAGACCTCTTAAGATCTTAATTATGTGTTTATTGTTGTTAATTTAATAACTTATTTTCAAAAATTATTTATTTATTATCTTTGTAATTAATAATTGCTTTGTGAAGATGTTCAATTTTGAGGAAAGTTTATAATAATGAATGTAGCATAATGTGAAATTGAGCTAATTTGGCAAGGTTGAGTCGTGTTTTTTATTCATTTTCTTTTCTTTTTTTTACTTTTACCATGTTTATCAAGTACCAAATAAAAAAGTATGAAAGATGAAGTAATTTTCATGTATAAAGTATTTAATTAACTGACTGGATTACTCAAAAATAGACACTGCAACATAGCTTAATATAAAGAATAGAAAAAAAATATGGAATTTGTAG
The DNA here is from genome assembly GCF_025860055.1 of Xyrauchen texanus. Taxonomy (NCBI): domain Eukaryota; kingdom Metazoa; phylum Chordata; class Actinopteri; order Cypriniformes; family Catostomidae; genus Xyrauchen; species Xyrauchen texanus. The sequence goes on from NC_068276.1 coordinate 40,737,870, forward strand.
TTCCCTATCTGCCACTCACTCCACGTTGTGTCGATGTAGTGACATTAGGGGTCACTGGTATTGGCGAGTGGAATTTATATGCCACTCCTCCGGACATACAGGTATAAAAGGAGCTGGTCGCAACCACTCATTCCGATATTTTCTTCAGAGTTGAGCGGTTGTGTTTCAGCGAGCTGAATTCCTCTGCCGATCCATTCACCTCTGCAAAGCTGTAGATATTTTGAATATCTAAACATCGGTGGAGTGCAGAGTACTCCCCTGGGGGCTTCAGCAGTCTAAAATAGTGTATTCATCCTCTAAAAGAGTATATTTCCTTCTAAAATAGTGGCACTCACAGAGAGCATCTTTTTAAAGATGCCTTTCCATTTGTGTATAATTCCTGGTTGTGGTCATGCTCTGAAAGAGGGAAAAAGGGACTGGGAACCAGTCATCTGGCCCTGCACTGAACCCTCTTGGCTTGATGATTGGTTCCCAGTCCCTTTCTTACCGGAGGTGCATGAGGAGCTCACAAAGTCATTGTGGGCACCTTTTACTGCTGGACCCGATATCTGAGCTCCTCTGCTCTTACAACCTTCGATGGTGGGGCTGCCAGGGGTACTCGTCAATTCCCCAGGTGTGTGTGCCCGCAAGGCACCACCACCTGGCAGAACTGTCTGAGACTCCCATCCAAGGTCTGTATGTTTACGTCATCACTGGTGACTAAGGCCTACAGTTCTGCTGGACAGGCCACCTATGCCCCGCAAGCCAAAGTTCTCCTGCAAGTGCACCAAGCCAAGTAGAACTGCAGTAGGGTATTTCTGACCCAAGATTGATGTAGGAGCTGCGCTCGGCAACCAATCTCACCCTCCGTGCAATGAAGGTCACGGCGCAGACTCTCGGCAGGTGATGTCCACCTTAGTGGTCCAGGAGCGCCACCTTTGGCTCAACTTGGCAAGTGGTCCTATAGTGGTTACCCAGAGCCAGGTAAGAGTTTTGATGTCCCTAGACTCAGCACGGCCACGAGTTCGGGGTTTGATCCCCCTTGACGTGGATGCAGTACATGCTAGGGAGAAAATTTATAGTTGAGTACACAAACACTCATCACAAAAGCATACTGAAGCCGGTATACATCTCATTGTGTGCTTTCTTCAGCAAAGTAGCACACTGTACACTCTTACTTACCTTTTCTTCTTTGCTAACCAGTTCTACACCATTTAAGCTATTGACACAGTTTAAACTTTAAAGCAAAATGTTACTTTGGTAGAGTGTTAAATCAGATCACGTCAGGTAACTGTACAACCCAGCACTCTACCAAAGTTAAAGTTTGCTTTAAAATGTTTAGCACATTCTGAAATAAAGTGTAACCAATCAGATTTGTTTATATAATTTAACAGTTTAAGTTTAAAAGTAATTTGTGGCCTTATTAAAATAATTCATTTACACTCAGCTCTGCTGAAGTGGGTAATGTCATAATCTAATGTGTCCTTATAGTTAAATATATTGTAAAAACTGAAATGCAATCTTTCTGATTTATTTCAGATGCAGTGATTCAGAAATTTCCTGGCACCACCAGGGGTGGCAATAAACCAAAAACTAACCGAGCTGTGGAGACTGCTCCACCACTACCATTGATAGATTTGTTTTTTCTTATTTTTCTGTGTTTCTATTGCTTGTTCAGTGTTTTGTTCAGTCATGTAGTTAAATATCTGATAGTGCAGCTCAATAACAATATGTTCTCTTTAAATAAAGACTGTTTAAATAAAGATGTATTACTTCTTTTTATCTGACTGCAACATGTAGCATTGAAGGCTTAAGGCATGACAAGTGCATTTGCAAGAAACACTGCACTGCAACTCTGTAGGTACACATATCTATAACCAGTTTTAAAATATCATATATGTAACATAGGTTAGTGAATACATGTTAAATGTACATACACCATATGTTTAATATCTTTGTATAATTTATATCCTACATCAACGCAAAATATTTTGTATTTGCAATTCATATAAATAATATCAAAGTAAGAACATATATGAGACAGACATTAGGAACATGTATTTTACATACATATAAGCAACATATATTCAAATTATATGTGCACACCATGTTTTTTATAAATAAAATGTATAAATCCCACATATACATCCAAAACATATATCTTAGATATATTTTATTTTCTATATATATAAAATAGATTTTAAGGCTATATGACACATATATATTAGTGTTTATTAGTATATTATAATATATCTCACACTTATGTCAATAATACACTATGCATGTGTGTGTATTTGTACACTACACATTTATACTAAGACATATATGTTATGTGTATATATAATTATATACATGACATATATGTAAAAAAAAATATATATATATACATATATATCTATCCCATACTAAAATGTATGTTTATGTATGTCAATATATGAAATTGTATAGGTTGTACATATATGTACATATATTACATTTGTGTGTGGGACTGGACAAAACGTTATTCTAAAATCTGTACATGTTTTCATACAGGTAGATATCTTTGACCAGACAAACATCCAAATATATACTGAGATTATCTATTATTGGAACAGCAGCTATCTTTAACCTCTCTTCTGTCCCTTATCACATCAGCCCTTAATCAAACTTATGAGAAGTTACTGAACACATTGGAAGTCTTTTTTCTCCATCCTTATGTGCCCTCTAAAGACAGAGAGAGAATAACTAACAGCACTGCCGTGGCTGCATTCTCTCCATTCCCAGCTGACGTAAGACAAGGACATGTGCATTTAATGAAGGCTCATAAAACATTTTGACAGAGGGAGGGGTTGACCTAAAAACATGGGTTTTTCTACCATAGGAAAAGAGCGATAAAGCGCTTTACTGGGGCTGTGCAGAAATCCTAAATCTAAACAGTGGAGGGCAGTGAGCTCTGAGGCTTTATACATCAAGCAAAGAAAGGGTGAATGTCTTACACCTTGCTCCCTCTCTCTCTCTCTCTCTCACTCTCTCTCAACCGTGACAGACATTTTCAGAATGTTTTTTCTTTTTGTGAAGTTTTGTCTTCTCTCTTTCTATCCTTTTCTCACACTTACCCTCTCTTGATATACATAAATACAATATTATAAAACAAGTACTGTATACACAAGTAAAAACAGTAATCTTCTATAATCAGCCCACATAATTTCAGAGTTTAATTGAGAGTGATGACAGACACATAGGCTGATGGCAGGAGAGGACACTTGGAGAGCTTAGATTTAGATATTTTAAGCAATAATTTAAACTCTAAAAACCACAAGCATTTTCCATTACCCTACTTTACCAGCTTGCCTTCCAAATAAACCAAACAGATATATTAATGTGAATTTCCTGCTGGTTTCAGCTGTCCATAAATCATGAGACATGAAACAGCATATGCATATGCACTGCCAACCTTGTCTTGGTTACTCTTAGCTTCGAAAGACTTGCAGGAGACACCACAACAGATGAATGAGAATACTACAAGCAGATGACCGCCATCTGGGAGAAAATCTGACTACTTAGCAGAGACCTGGGGTGCAGCCAATTCAATATGATGGAAGAGATGGTTGCAAAGACACAGGGCAAAAAAACAAAGAAACAAACTACAAAAACAGTAATTAATGTGTAACGTACGATTGAAGAAAGCATTTTTCCAATAATGCTTTCAATTAAACTTTTTTTTAATGTTAAATGGATAGTTCACCAAAATAATTATTATGTTGTCATTTACTTACCCTCAAGTAGTTCCAAATGCATATGATCCCTTCTGTGGAAAACAAAATTAGATATCACTATTAGCTGAATGTAGGCCTCAGTCACTATTCACTTTCATGTCTTTTTTCCTCAATACAATGAAAGTGAATGGTGACTAAAGCTAACATTCATTACCAACAGTAACATCTCCTTTTGTGTTCCAGGGAAGATGAAAAAGAAAAATCTACCTAAAGTTGTGCCTAAAATCTTTATTTTTTATTTGTGTTTGTGCATGTGCTCAGCAGAAAAGGTAAGTCAAACAGATGAGGGTTACTCAAAACATAATTTAAATTTTTGGGTGAACTACCTCTTTAACTAAATACTAGAGGCATATAGACATTCCAAGAAACTATAACAGCATGTTTGTAAATGAATGAAGCTGCTTTTGCTTGAGGGGAAAAACTATTAATATTGTTGTGCAACTAAAGAGCCGTACTATCTGGTACATGGGAAGCCCATGAAACAGCCCATACATGTGGCAGCCAGAGCAGTGAGGGCACAACACTCCAAATGGAAGCAGCATCAGCTTCCCTGGCACCAGGACTGCAAGATGGATAACTAGTCTGGATATCCAAAGTGTAGCTTCACCAGGTACAGAATAGCCTTTGTCCTTTAACTCCCATGAAGCGACAAGGAGACTTTGATAGAATAATGAGGATTTACAGAGCGGCTTCAAGGTTTTGTATAGTTGGTCAAATAGAGGATGGATGCCGATTCCTCTCCCAGCGGGGATTGGAACAGGTTCTCTGTGCTCTCGAAGCATTGTGCGAGTGGAAATTATGGTGAGCAGAGGACCATCTGTTGTGCCACTTGGCACGCCAGCCTGCCCCTGCCAGAGTCATTTCAGGTGGGAACTGGAAATGCTCTCTCCAGTGTGGTGTGAACAAGGTGCACACAAGATAAAAATCTGCTCAGAATTCACACATTTCACACCATTTACATCTCCAGATGCAGTGGCGGGCTATGCATTTAAAGTCTAGGGCTTCAGCATGATTTATTCCATTAATAAAACAGTTTCACAATGAATAAGACACCCTATGCCTTTGGGCATCATACATTATGTCACAGCTAACTAGTAATACTAATTTATATTTTAAAAACACGTCCACACTTGAAAGCCAAAACTTGAAATGACAATAATGCTCAAGCAAGCCTAATTTTAACTGCAGCATTACTGTTTTGTGAAATGAGCGTCTCCCAAACAGACATTCAAAAATAATAATTTGTCATATGAATCTCAAGGAGGTCTATAATACCTGGAAAAATCTATCTAATAATATTTGCTATATATACACTCACCTAAAGGATTATTAGGAACACCATACTAATACTGTGTTTGACCCCCTTTCACCTTCAGAACTGCCTTAATTCTACGTGGCATTGATTCAACAAGGTGCTGAAAGCATTCTTTAGAAATGTTGGCCCACATTGATAGGATAGCATCTTGCAGTTGATGGAGATTTGTGGGATGCACATCCAGGGCACGAAGCTCCCGTTCCACCACATCCCAAAGATGCTCTATTGGGTTGAGATCTGGTGACTGTGGGGCCATTTTAGTACAGTGAACTCATTGTCATGTTCAAGAAACCAATTTGAAATGATTCGAGCTTTGTGACATGGTGCATTATCCTGCTGGAAGTAGCCATCAGAGGATGGGTACATGGTGGCCATAAAGGGATGGACATGGTCAGAAACAATGCTCAGGTAGGCCGTGGCATTTAAACGATGCCCAATTGGCACTAAGGGGCCTAAAGTGTGCCAAGAAAACATCCCCCACACCATTACACCACCACCACCAGCCTGCACAGTGGTAACAAGGCATGATGGATCCATGTTCTCATTCTGTTTACGCCAAATTCTGACTCTACCATCTGAATGTCTCAACAGAAATCGAGGCTCATCAGACCAGGCAACATTTTTCCAGTCTTCAACTGTCCAATTTTGGTGAGCTCTTGCAAATTGTAGCCTCTTTTTCCTATTTGTAGTGGAGATGAGTGGTACCCGGTGGGGTCTTCTGCTGTTGTAGCCCATCCGCCTCAAGGTTGTGCGTGTTGTGGCTTCACAAATGCTTTGCTGCATACCTCGGTTGTAACGAGTGGTTATTTCAGGCAAAGTTTCTCTTCTATCAGCTTGAATCAGTCGGCCCATTCTCCTCTGACCTCTAGCATCAACAAGGCATTTTCGCCCACAGGACTGCCACATACTGTATGTTTTTCCCTTTTCACACCATTCTTTGTAAACCCTAGAAATGGTTGTGCGTGAAAATCCCAGTAACTGAGCAGATTGTGAAAGACTCAGACCGGCCCGTCTGGCACCAACAACCATGCCACACTCAAAATTGCTTAAATCACCTTTCTTTCCCATTCTGACATTCAGTTTGGAGTTCAGGAGATTGTCTTGATCAGGACCACACCCCTAAATGCATTGAAGCAACTGCCATGTGATTGGTTGATTAGATAATTGCATTAATGAGAAACTGAACAGGTGTTCCTAATAATCCTTTAGGTGAGTGTATATATATATATATATATATAGAGAGAGAGAGAGAGAGAGAGAGAGAATAGTTGTTTTAAAATTGTTTTATTTAAAAGTAGAAATTTTAAGCTTTCTTTAGACATATGTTTCATGTTTGTGTGATAAGTATTCACAGAATTACAGTTCATTTTTGTGATGTCTTTCACATAGGCGGAGCGTGTTTAAGGCTGGGGAAGGCTTAGCCTTCCCCTGGCCACGGACTTGAGACTAGCAATATACAATTCGAGAGTGAAAATGTATCCCTCAAAAGCAGCCTGCCTGCTACTACTAGTTGCTTTTATAGAGAAAAGCTGCCCATAATTGCTGGTCTAGGATCAGTTTCCTCCACTCCAAAACCAAATGATAAGCGCGGCTGAGCTGGCTCAGCTGTGGTCTGTGGAAAGCGTAAATTGCATGCGGTGCGCAAGCGCAGAGATAATTCATGTATATGCCGGATTTGTTTCTTTTGATAAACAATTTTTAAATAAATGAAAGCAATATAATTCATAAATTACAATGTTTTTATTAAATTGTGATCACTTTAAATACAAATTCATTCATTTAAAAAAAAATGTTAATGACACCCACTCGCCTAAAACCGCGGGTTAGTTGGCTCTAACATTACCGGTGGGGACCGCAACATGCGAGAGATCTTTTTCAGCTATGCAACGTGTAAAGAATTGGATGCGTTCAACAATGGGACAGGAGAGACTTTCATCCTTGAGTCTGCTGCATATTGAGAGTGACATATTGAGAGAGTCCACAAAACTAAATAACGAGGACATCATCAACGCATATGATGCCAGGTCTAAACGCAGGATTTTGCTGCATTAGGTAAGGCAGTGTTTATTTATATTGGCTGATTATTATTTAGTACTGATTGCTTTTTTGCTAAAACATTTTTTTGCTAACAGTTTGTAAACGTAGTCGCGTTAATAACAAATTAGTTAACGGGAGCGTTTATACTGGGACGTTTAAGTTGTTGCTAGGCGACACGTTGATTAAAACCTACAAAAATCGATTTAAATACATCAAGGGGAAGCGCACATCTTAGCCTTGCCCTGGAGTTGGTTCACCCTCCGCCTATGGTCTTTCAGATATATGCTCATGAACCCAAAGACTGCTGACAGCTCACCCTTTTTATTTTCTTTATTTTACAAAAGCACAAGGTTTTGTTCTTATTGTTAGTGTACACAAATAAAATTAGACCCTTTATAGTCTCTTATGATGTCTTACACTTATCTGTATGCCCAAAAATGATGGAGAATTTTATGTTGTTTCCACTGTAATGACAAAGAAATCCAGCAGGACGCGCCGGCGCGTCCGTCGACCCCAGAGGGTTAATCTTGTATGGTTCAAGGTTCAACAGGATATTATACCATCACAATATAATATATTATATACAATCGGGTTTCTTATATCTTGTAATGTATTTTCCATGTTGTAAAATGAATTAATTAACCAGTATGATTTGTGACCAGGGATTTTTATGTTTTATTACTTACACATATTATTTTCATGAAAGAATATAATATTTAGTATGTAAATGCTTGGTTGTTTACATAGAGAATGTTGATGACAATGAATGTCATGTCTCTTGTACCGTTTTCAAAATATAAAAGTTAATGATTAAATGCCCTATTTTTGAGCGGGTGTTTGTAAGAATCCTCCACAAAGGATCAAAAATCTTTGGGAAATGGACAGACCAGTCGACCATGTGACTCTGAAAAGCTACATCTGATTGGATCAGGACACCTTTTGGGTGCAGCCAATTTCAGTTCAAGTCAAGTAATTTTTATTTTCATAGCACCTTTCACAACACACATCATTTCAAAGCATCTTTACAGAAGATAAGGCATTAACTGAAGATTAAACTGATGTCTATAATGTCTATGAGTCATCATTGTGTAATTAGATCAAATACGATTAGGAAATGTGTTTAAAAATAAGTAAATAAATAATAAATATTTGTATAACCCCAGTTAGCAAGCCGTCTCCATAAGATGTTGGTTAATTGGAGAAAAATAAACTTGAGAGAAACCAGACTCACTGTGGGGGCCAGTTCCCCTCTGGCTAACATCATGAATATAATGCCAATATTACTTATGTATAGTGCATGTCATGGTTTAAAATTATATAACCAAGTAAGTGTTAAGGGACAGTGTTTAAACATAGATTATGAATGAACTGTAAGATTAATGACTAATGTCTTTGAATTCTATCCTGGATTAACTGCAGAAGTTCATATAGATGCATTGTCCTTGTTAATTGGCTGATGAAGGATTTTGTTGGCAATTGATAGTCTACATATTCCATTTCAAGAGTGTAGTGCATCAATAGACAGAGGTGATGCAGGCAGAGATCAGTGAGTTGCTTTGCAGTTTAACCTGCCTGGTAATTTTGTTGTGGTCCATCCTAAATCCAAGGTTCAGACAATGGCATATGAAGTATCCCATGTCTTATGGTTGGGGTTGGCATCAGTTCATCCTCTGAAGTCCATCATAATAGACTGAAGTGATGTTTGGCTGGCACCGTCTGCATTTTGTCATCATCACACAGTGACACGTAGCAGTGGAGTCTGACACCCAGCAGGAATGGAGCTGGATCTAGCCGGTTCTGGTAACCTCAGGATAGGAGTATTGAGGTTGAGACAGGGAAACAATTAAAAAATATTAGCATTGATGCCATTCAATTTATTGCAGAGTTATAGATCATGATAAATATTTCTGGATCTGGCAGACCAAACTAAAGCAGCCTAATTGTGGGTTGAAGGATAAATTAGGTGTATGCCTGGCTAAATAGATGAGTCTTTAGTCTAGACTTAAACTGAGGGAGTTTGTCTGCATCTTGAACAGTGTTAGGGAGACTATTCCATAGTTTAGGTGCAAAATATGAAAGGATCAACCTCCTTAACAGAGTCCAAAACATCAATGGAACGAACTTACAACAAAGAGCCAAAGAACCAAGCAACACAAAGAATGCAATGCAAGGAAACACAACAAAACGCAAATACATCTCCTAGACTTTTGCTTAAAGTGCTGGTGTAGTAGTTAAATACTTTGGGTAATCCGATTGCAAATCGATTTAGACTCTAAGAAGGATAAATGGTTCTTAAGGTATTGTAAACAGACTCCATAACGTTCATTTTCTCTGTATTGATCATTTACTTCACATTCTGTCACTACTCACCAACCTGTTTCATGTTGTATGTGTTAGATTAGTTTATGTTAAGAATAGCAATAAAGTTTGTCTTTATTCAAAGATAATTTGACTGGTATGATTTGGTAAATAATCTCATCCCTGTTTTTAAAAGATTTAGCTTCAAAGCTATACCTAAATATGTGTGATATTCTTTTCAATAAGCCATGAGAATGATATTACTCCAATAAGTGCATTAATCATAATTCCCTTATTAAAGCTAATTCCTTACAATAGAAATTGTGACCGGATACAACAAGACATTGTATTACTATTTTAATAGTGGAGAATTCTATTCAGATAAATAATCTAGTTATTTGTCATTTATCTTATCTATCATGGTTGTAGAATGTGACTAATTCCATGATATATTTCCTACATCAAGGACAGTTTAATTGAATACCTAGCTCACACATACTGTTTCCTACATATAACGGTGGAGGTGCGCGGGCACTTTAATCTGTATCGTGTACATTTATACTATCAAATTTCTTACATATAATGGTGGAGGTACGCAGAAAATTTAACCCATCCCGTGTACTACCAAATTTCCTACAAAAGAATGAAAATGTTCTGTTCATGAGAGGATCTTTAAAAAAAACAGCAAGACATTCAAAGCAGACTTATTTTATCAGTGCCAATGCTGCACAATCATAATTCTACTTCAGAAGATGTTTTATTTAAAAAACTACCCTGCTGAAGAGTCAAAAAAAGCTGTGGAGGGATTCTTCTACAGAAACTCAGATGATGCATATCATGGCGGCTGGAAGGTCTCTTTGTTGTACAAAGGGGTTTTCGAGATAAGCATATAAGATGGGCCAAAATCAGCTCAAATGACCTTTGGCCCCACCACCCCATGATGTTCTGCAAATTCTGGAGTGAGACTTTATGACGACAAATATGTTTCTAAAGAAGATGTTCTCTTTCTGCAGAGTCTCAGCACCAACATCAGACATAAGGACAATGGCCATTATGAACTGCCTTTCCCCTTCAAAATTAACAGCCAACCTTCATTACCAAACAACATTAAGTTGCCAACTGATCGACTGCAGCATCTAAAGAAAAGGCTGAAGTCTAACAAGCAGTATTATGACCACTGCAACCCTTCATGGAGGAGAAGATTGAGAAGACAATGCAGAACCAGCCCCAGTAACACCTGAAGGAGAAAATGTGTGGTACATTCCCCATCACAGCGTTTTCCACCTCCAGAAGCCAAATAAGCTAAGGGTTGTGTTTGATTGTTCAGAGATGTTCTGCGGTATCTCTCTAAATGGAACTCTTCTGACTGGGATGGATCTTATCAACTCCTTGGTGGGAATACTGCACCACTTTAGAAAAGGAAGTTGTTGCTGTGGCCTGCAACATCGAAAACAAGTTTCTCGAATTCCTCATCTCTCCTGAAGATCAGAATTATCTGAGGTTCCTATGGTTAGAGGGTGAAGATTTGGAAAAAGAGCCTCAAGTATATCAAATGGCAGTCAACCTATTCGACCCTGCATCATCTCCTGGGTGTGGCAACTTCTGTCTAATGTACTTGGCACAGCAGTACAAACTTGATTATCGGTCAGCCTCAGCATTCGTTGAGAAGAACTTTTATGTAGATGATGGGTTGACCAGTGCTTCTTCAATCAATGAAGCCAAAGAACTGATTATTAAAGCTCAAGTGCTGTGTAAACATGGTGGTTTATGGCTTCACAAATTTAACTTGTACAAGAAAGACATTCTCTACTGTGTAGACTCTGCATAAAGGGCAACCACTTTTAAATCCAATAACTTTAATTTGGAAGTAACACCTGCAATAATTTACAAAGCATAAGGTGGTCAACCAAGGATGACAATTTCGGCTTCAACACTGACCTTATAGATCAGCCGTCAACTTGTTGTGTATCCTGTCAGTCATTGCCTCTCTGTGTGGCCTGCTTGGGTTGTTGTGCCATTCATTCTACAGTGGAAATGTATCCTGCAAGAACTGTGCCATAGAGGCAGCTGATTGGATGATCAACTTCCTGATGACTTATGCCCACGTTGGAAGGTGTGGAAAATGTTCTTCAAAAGCTGAAGGAAATCACCATACCAATATGTTACCACCCAAAATCCTTCAGTAATATTGCCAGAACTGAGATGAACCACTTCTCATAGCAAGCAATTCAGGACATGGTGCTTGTTCATATCTCTGGTTCAAAAATGAAAAGAAAGATGTCCACTGAAGGAAATAGTTACACCAACAAATATCACAAGCATTCCATTACTGGAACTCTCAGCAGCTGTTGTATATTTTGGAATGAGTGTCATGCTGAAAAACTGAGCTTGAATTGAAGATTAAACAAGAATCCTTCTTGACAGATTAACAAATTGTTCTGGCATACATCAAAAACTAAGCATGAGTTTTCTAGTATTCGTTGAAAATAAAAAAAAGAGAAACCACAGATCCAAGCCAGTGGTATTTTGTTGACACAACAGAAACCCCAGCTGATCACACCCCTAGAGGTCATCATGCATCAGACATCCCTTCAGCAATCTGGATATCAGGACCCTAATTTATGTGGGAACAACAAGTAGATCCAGCACCATGTTCCTCTGTCAATCTACTCATTAGTTATCCTGAAGTTAAATCAGTCCAGGCATTTGTGACCAGATTCAGTGATGGCACTGACATTCTCAGCCATCTCAGTTGATTCTGCTGACAGGGCTGCCAAAGTGGTGATCAAGCTTGCTCATCAGGAAGCTTTCTCCCAAGTGTTACAAATAGGAGACCGTTTTTAGAGTTCTAGTCTGCAATTTCACCTTGATCCTATCTTAGAGAGAGCTCTTCTTCGAATGGGTGGACATGAAACAGTCATCTCTCAGTCAGGAATGAAAACATACAGTAATTTTCCCGAAGGACCAATACATCACCTGACTGTTTCTCTTACATAATCATTCTAGGGTTTCACATCAGGGACGATATCAAACTCAAATGGAGCTTAGAACCAATGTGTTTGGATCATCGGAGGCAGCAAATCTGTCATGAAGATGATACGCTAGTGTGTGCAATACTGAAAACTCAGACAACCAATGGAGGAACAATGAATGGCTGAGCTTCCAAAGAGCATATTGAAGTTTCTGCTCTTTTTACATACTGCGGTATGGGTTGTTTCAGGCCATTTGTTATTAAGAGGGCTCACAAGGAACATAAAATATACGGTCTGATCTTCACTTGCCTGTGTTCTCACATTGTCCATATCGAGATGCTTGAAGACCTGTTGACCGATGCCTTCATCGATGCATTGAGGTTATTTATCAGCCTTAGAGGAGCTGTTTATAATCTCCATTGTTACCGTGGCTAAAACTTTGTGGGAACAAGAAATTAGTTCAGTGAATCATTGAAACAGATTGACACCAAAGCACTGGAAATCGTTCTCGCTGAGAAGCAGTGTGAATTTGTCTTTAAAGCTCCATCTGCAAGCCATGCAGGATGTGTCAGGGAACAGCAAATTTGAACTGTGCGTAATGTGCTCAGTGCCCAGGCAGACTTGATGATTCCTCACTTAGAACGCTGTTCTATGAAGCAATGGTCATTGTTAATAGCCACCCTTTCCAAAGTTGCACTTCCACCTCCTGGAAAGTTTGTTAAAGACGACATGTATGCTACTTAAAGATGGTTCAATACTTTATCAAACAATTCTGGAGTCATTGGAAGAAAGAATATTTTCGAAATATTTCTACATTTCTGCAAACTCCCTACCACAACCTCAAGGTCAATGGTGTGGTAATCATCAAAGAGGAGATGTTCCCAAGAAATCAGTGGCAGGTAGGTCAAGTCATTTAAGCTGTCAAATAGAGCGATGGACTTGTTAGGCAAGTCAAAGCATTAGTAGGGCAACAGGAACCTACAAGCAATCAAGATCAACACTCCAAGCCATCAGTCACTGAAAGGCCCATTCAGAAGTTGGTGGTGTTCCTTAAGAGTGAGTGACTTTTATTGGCATATGTGATACCCTTGCATCAGACCTACTAATTATCTCTTAAATGAGTGACTGTTCTATTCATTACATTCATTTAATGTAAAACCAGTCATATATTTGAGTTTAGGAATCATGTTGTGATTCATTCCGTTTTCCTGTTCATTCATCATAACATAATTGTTAATGACCAAACAGTTGTTGGTCACTTTATATGTATTTTATGTACCTTGCTTACCTATGCTAAAAAAGGGCTAACACAAATGAGTGATGTCATAGCATAACAAAGAGTAATCCCTGCAGCTCCAAAGGTTCCCGATTTCAAGATCAAATAATAAATACAATTTTTGAAATATCTATAATTTATCTTAACCTGTTGATATGCAATTCCCCCGCACACGGTAGTGACATCATTCTGCTTACATTTAATATATAATTTACCGTCTATAACTGTAATTAATGTAAAAAAATTATACATATTTTCAAAGGTCTAAGGGTTCAATATTGATATCCGATATCTGTTACACGATAGCAATGCTCATTACTCAGCAAATTCAACCAATCTCTGCATTACTTGCAGCAGCTTGCAATTTTTTATAATTTCCAAAAGAGCCCCAACCAGTCTCATCTCCTCCATGTTGTGGGTTCACTATCAAAATCGGTGTCTAATCTTTTGCAGGATCACAGACAGCACACCTGCCACATACATCACAGCTAGCATTTTATCTTCACCCTACGTGCTGTGAATGAGACATTATACATATATGCAGCATATATTTCAAAATATGATGACAATTGCATTTTCATATTTATTTATTTTTCAAAACATTTGTGGAATATAAATTTGTACATAAAATCTAAAATATATGAAATCTAATTATATTTGTTTGTATATGGCCATCAATCAGAAAGTACAGATGCTGAGAATGAACGAGAGTGCGGGAGGAAGCCTAAAGTAATAATGAACCACTACAAGCAAATATTCATTGTGGAAATAAAAAGACTTGTGGCCCGAAAAATTACAAACTTCTCTGTTCACATTGGAGAAAACAAAAAAGGTGGGTTATAGTATGTCTTTCTCCTCTTTTGGATTAGAGCATGAATGCATCATTTAGAAAATTCATAAAGTCTGATAATATATCACACTTGCAAATTCCCTATGGATGATGCACAAACATGACATAGAGTTCTATAATTTTATCCAACTGTATTTTCTGATTTGGATTAAAACATCCCATAAATACTTACCAGTATAAATTGTTTAATCTTTCTATTTTATTTTATTTATAAATAAAATTGGAGTGTTGTGAATCTTAACTAAAGAAGTTTCCAGACATTTAAAGTGAATTTATTAAAAGTTAATGCATTCATGTTGCTGACGTGTTACACTTTTCTGCTTATATTTGCAGTATTTTCTGCTTATTTATTTGTTCAAACATTTATATAAAATTAAAAGAAGAAAAAACATTGTAAGTGCTTTAGTAGAGTGCTTATTGGGCACAAATTATGCTACAGTTAGGCAAACGTGGAGCAGGTGTCTTTCCAAGTGAATTGGTGTGCGAGATATATCATCTGGCCGTCGTAAAAGCTGTCACACAATACGGCGTGATGCTAAATTTCAGACACTGCCCAAACTTCGTCGGAGGCTGAAGATCATCGCGAAGGCTGTTAATCGGCCATCTGTGAACATGTCACACTGAATGTTTTAAGATTACCGATTTTGCCCTGCGACAAGAGAAATCCTTTAGTATTCCCGAAATTTGTCTCAGACATCTGAATCGTGGCCAAAATCATACAGTGTGCACCCGCCTTAAGAGTCTTCCAACAATTACAGAGGAATATAATGATGATGTGAGCATTTTCACTGCAAAACAACAAAAAATAAAATACCACAAATTGCATCACAAAATTTGAGAAAAGCCACAGCAAATTCAGTAATTTTGGGACGCAAAAATCAGGAAAAAGTGCCACGAAATCCTGGTGGGACTGATATGAGACAAAACACAAAGACCTCTGCACTCATACATGAAACACAACAAGGTAAACAATTAACAAACTGGTCAATTTAACAGAGGTAAAAACTCATCCTGACATCACAAAATAACAAATTACTAACCGTAACAACAACATCCACAACAACAATGCAAATAAATCTGTTTAGCCTGCCCTAGAGTAAATTATTTTGTGTTTCCATGGATGTAAACAAAACCAATATTCTACATAAAGCACCAATGTACCTAAAATCTTAGTTTGTGTCAGATGGGCTTGAAACAACACACGGGTTAGTACATTATGACATAATTTTCATAATTGGTTGAACTTTTTATTTTAATTTATTAGAAAATATATTACTTTATATAAAATGTTTCATAATTTACTGAAAAATTCAAATGTTTTATTAAAAACTAAACTGAACAGCGATTATGAATTTGAATTCTACTTCGAAATTTGAACTGCAATTCTACAAGATATTTGCTACCTCAATTCAAATTCATTTCAAATGCCGAAACTAAATTGGAATTGAATTGGCATTCTCAATTCAATTTTGAATGGTGCACAACCCTGTTAATTAAACGACAGTTTATATGCTCAAAACAATATAATCTTAATGATTACAGAGTTATGTGGAATTTGGGCATTGAAACTTAGTTTGTGTTTTGAGTGCTTCACTGTTTTATCTCTGTCTGACTGCAGTCAAGTGAGGCTTCCTGTTCTTGATGGAGGGATATGGCAGAAGTGACACAGCAGATGAGAGAGCTCCAGCCTTGGTCAGAGTAAATTCATTTATTTCCGTTGACCTGCTCGGTCAAGTGGATTGAAGCTGAGCCTCTCGTTTCACTCTCTTTCTTTACAACCCCTGCCCCATTCCTCCCATTCCATCTCCCTCCCTTTCTTTTCCCCTTGCTGAGTGCTGACACCTTTCCTGCAATTACAGCACACAGTGAGGATGATCGGACTCAGATTTTGCTCTGTTATAAGAGTCGAGACCTCTTTCCTCATGCTGACACTATTAAGCTGTCCTTTTGGAGGAGGGTTTTAAAGTGTTGACATCAAAAGTTGCTTTCCTTCAGCGATTCTACAGCTGTATAAAAAGGCCTTCCGATAAACCCTGATTTCTTCCCAATTTTGAAGGGTTAAGGCATTACAAAGGACATTGGGAGATCTGACCTGGCTCACTTTTAACAGGTCTCTAGCTTCCTGACTCCATTGCAAGGATTTGATAAAGGCTGTTATTAAAAGTTAATTTCATTTTAAGAGAGAGTACCTGTTAGTGGCTTATCAGAGAACATTTTATTAGCACCAGCAGCACCTGGTGTTAGACAGGGTATGCCTTAATTCAAAAGATTTCCCAGAACCATTGACAAAAAGCACGAAGCACTGCGTAATCAAGCAACTTGTAGAATTGAGCTCCATGCAAGTAGTATCTTCTTCTGAGGCCTGAAAGTAGAAGTTACACAAAAAGTGGAAAGAACAGAATTTGTATAATCGCTGGAAGTGTTTGTTTAATGCAGATTTAATCCAGCCTTCCGTCTCTGCCTGGAGCTCTTAATCTCTTTACAGCTAATGTTATCACGCGATAACTGACTCTTCACTGATTAATTTCCAACAGTGCAACTGAAAGAACTGGTGAATAACCACTGGTGTGTTGCCTGCTTTCCTACCTATGGAAAGTAATACTTTATATTATTTCATTTGCTGCATACATTTATTATATTTCAAGAAATGTGCTATTCAATATTTCGAAGAGAGAACCCAAACTTTCATGTAGAGGAATAGTTCACAGAAACTTTAAATTTTTGAAATTTTTTGCTAACCATCATGGCATGTCATTCGAAATCCATTTGACTTATTTTCTTCCATGTAAAACAAACAGAAGACTTTTCACAATATAATGAATGTAAACAGGTACTCCATACTGTCAAGCTTGAAAAAGGATGAAAAAAGAACCTACCATCAACCACGGTACAAGGAGTAGATACAACTTGTGCACATATTACAAGTCTTCTGAAGCCATACGATCACTTTGTGTGGTTGGCAGACTGAAGTTTTTGAATTGATATTCACTCTCCAATCAGATCATTTATCAACTCCAGTATACAGTGTGCAAATAAAATATGGTGACTTGCATCAATAACATCAAACCACATTGGTTCTTGTGTCATGACATTTGCTCACGAGATAAACAAGAACCAATGAGGCTTAATGCTATTGACGTAGTCACTGTATTTTATTTGGGCAATGAGTTGATTAATGTGTTGATCAATGTAGCATAGACTACTGTTATGACTCGTTTAACTCGTTATCAACGGCCATCAGTGATCACAACACTATTTCAATTATCCCGTTTTGTGTTCTGCAGAAGAAAAAGTAATAGTTTTAAAATGACACGAGGGCAAGTAAATAATAACAGATTTTTATTTATTGTATTTTTTTTTTTTTTTGAGGGGGATGCTAACACCCCAAGTTTCAGAACAGTTGAGCTCTCAACAATTTCAAAAAATTCTAGGGACAGTGTGTGGTTGGCAGTGGAGGGAGGTGAGAAGGGTGAGTGAACTCAACAACTGTCTATCTGATGAAATCAGCTTTATTTCAATAATGCCGTTAACAGAATCAACAATTCTCACAATTGCTTGTAACAAAATGGTAAATTGTCTGCACTTATATAGCACCTTTTTAACATTAACGGTATTCAAAGCACTTTACACTGTTGGCTCATTCACCCATTCACACACACATTCATACACTATGCAAGGCGCTAGCTTGCTATTGGGAGCAACTTGGTGTCTTGCCCAAGGACACTTTGGCATGTGGAGTCGTGTGCAGTGGCGGAACTAGCGTTTTATATTTGAGGTTGCCACTGCTACTTTCGGGGATCCACACACACACACACACACACACACACGCACGCACACACAATGTTGGTTTTCCATGTTTTATGGGGAATTTCCATAATGATTTTTATACTGTCAAACTGTATATCCTAAATATTTTCAGAAAATAAGATAAAGATAAAGTACCATGTTTCTGTTACATTAAATGCGGAGTTTAGTTACAAAAAACCTCACATTTACAAAAAAAAATACATAAAAGTATTTCAAACAGTACTTACAGAGAGGAAATAATTTACAAGTGTTTATAAGTGTTGAACATCTCCTGGCAGCTCTGGCTCACTGTCTTTCTCAGAACAAGAGGTCTCTGTCTCATCCCTTGATACATATTTTTATAACACAAGAACAATTTGTGTATAATAACAATATAAATGCCACAGCCATCAACAACAAGAACACACGAACCAACATTTTAAATGTCCAAACCTGTATGACTGACTTTCTGCTGCTGAACACAAAATATTATATTTTTAAGCATGCTGATAACCAAACTGTTTTGGTTCCCAATCACTTCCATAGTATAGAGAAAAAAAAATACAATGGAAGTCGACAGGAACCCAAAACTATTTGGTTACCAACATGCTTCAAATTATCTTATTTTGTGTTCTGCAGAAGAAGGTCATACAGGTTTGGAATGGCATGAGGGTGAGTAAATGATTATTATATTATTTCTGGGTGAACTATCCTTTTAATCGGACAAAATCATCTCAACATAAATTCCTGAACTTGGCATGTGACTGACTGCCTGTGTCTGGTAGATGCTCTGACCTGTTGGTGGTCCTGAAGTCTGACCACACTGACTCTGACTAGCTTCAGCTAGGGAGCTGCTCTGGGGTCCAGTAGTGATGCAAGGGCTGGGGTCTGTTTGTACCTGATCTGCCTGTTTGTGCTTCTTTAAAAAGAACTCTCCCTTTAAAAATATATCTCTCCCTTTCTTTTCATCTTTAATTGATCCTGTGCAAAAATATGACAGCCTATGGTTACATCTAATCATCCAATTACCAACATTTTTATCTTAATTACAAATTCTCATTTTCATAACTGTACATTAAAATCAACTACCAGTCTAAGTTACCAGTTTGATCATTGCTAGCCCTCTTCTGAACTGAAGTAACTGAACTAGCTAATCGATTTCAAACTGCTAAATGTTTACTCTCTGAAGCTGTATCCTACTTCCCCACATTAGCTAAACATTTGTATACTGTAACTTCCATACTGCACGATATATGCATGTATTACTAGCGCAGATGTAATCGTAAGGATTGTTATGCTAAATTGCGAAACAATCTCTCTAATCTGACTAACTGATAGCCTATTGGAGCCTTATTAACTCACACAGCGTCTCGTAAAATGTATTCAGCAAACAAACATGATGCTAAACCTTAACTTACTTCAAAAATGATGTTTACTTATTCTTCTGTATCTTGCAACTATATTCTCTCGTTCTCTGCTCGTCATCCGTTTGAAAACTGCGCACGCTGCCGGCGAACATAAAAAAAAGAAAAACTCTTCTTTTGACAAGAGGTTAAATGAGATGTCAATCAGCATCAGCAACTGCCAGTAGCGAATAAAAAGTTGGGGTGGCACCCGGGGTGCCCAATCAGATGTCAGGGGTGACACCCCTCTAGATCCGCCTCTGGTCGTGTGGGCCGGGATTCGAACCACAAGCCCTGCAATTAGTGGCCAACCTGCTCTATCAACTGAGCCATATATTGAGCTTGTGTTAACTACAGACCTTATTTCAGGCATTTGACCAAAAACCCATAAATAAAAAAAACATTGACTTCGGGACGTTGGAACCATAAGTGCAAAAATCCTAACTCATTTACGGGTTTTAGGACTCATTCCTGCGGTACTCTATTAATCACTCGCTAAAGCACTTGATAGTTTGAAGTGCTCATCTTCAGAGAATGTCACGTGGTGTCATGAATAATCACGAGATAGCGCCTTCTAATTATATAAAAGGCTTGTTCGACTTCATGCAGCTCTGCGCAGACCGATCGGCGGCTGACTTGAAGCAGTGCATGCTGGTTCGAAATTTTGTCCGATTTGATACAGCGCCGACACCATGTGACTGTGACGTATGCCATCAAAGTACCGCGAGAGTAGGACTCAGGCCAGCCGGAGGACTCAGCCAGCGCAGCTTCTCAAGAGCAGCTGCACAGGTTCTGATGACGACACAACTGATCCACGATTGGCCGGATTCACTGACAACACCGATGATGTGCGTTTCAAGTTTATTGCGACTTTTAAAACAGTTCAATACCTTTTTATGTCGTCTTTATCTTAAAAATCATATTTATTAGATATTGTTTTACTGTATTTACTTTATTGTTAATAAAGGGTTTGTGTATGTTTATTTTGCATGACTTTCTTTTTCATACAGACCTTTTACAGTATTCAGCTGCATAACCTATTTAAATGAGCATTTTTAATAACTCAAATGTTAATCTTAAAAACATACAATCTAATGTGGTCATAAATGTATGCTCCTGTACAAATGATGCATAATACATTGTTCTTCCATTTGTTCATATGGTTTCTTCATATTCTCTAGTTTATTTTGCTGTGGTCATACTTCACCTGCATGTGGTTAACAAACTGCTAACAACTTGCTATATCTTCAACTTAACAACAGTACAACATTCTGTTCACTTTCAAAGAGTTGGTCTAAATCACAATATAAATCCAACAGAATTGTGCTTTTCTATATATGAAAATGAATGGTGTTTTGTCTCAAATTTTAAAAAGAGCTCATCTGGAGGGTACTGTAAATCCTGTTGCTGAAACCATTTTTTTTTTATAGGTTACTTTATGATATTGTATTAGCAGAAACACCCATGTCAAACTGCTAAAGTATATATCCAATATGTTATCTTGTTTTGGAAGACCCCCTTCCAAAACACCACTTATACACACACATCTCAAAAGTGTGTTAATACCATGGTCCATGGTTAATACATAAAGTTACTTAATCACTAAATCATGAAAACAATGGAAATCACTGCTAATTAATGTTGAGCCAAAAATGAAAGTTGACTTAAAAGGGTAATTGCATTTGTTGCCAACTATTAGTAATAATGAATGGAACTTGTGTTGGCTATGGTCCCATGGTTCCTTAGGATATATAAAGAACCTGCACTACCCTATGTAACACACAACAAAATGGACAACGTAACCATTAATGTGTTAGACAGCAAAGGTAATGTTGTCATGCTAACAGTTTCCAATGACATCGCTGAAAGGATGAAGAATGGTAAGGAAACCGCATAACTGAAATAATTACAAGGCACCAATGATTTGTGCAAGTGTTTTATTTATCATTTATTCCCCCAGATCAAATGTTCCTTTCTTCTGTCATGGAGCAAGTATCAGCTGTTGAAACAAAAGGTACACATTTACTTAATGACCAAGAATATACTGGAAATATTTCTTGAGTGACACTGACCACTACAATCTTCTCTCCAACCAGCTCTCCTCAGTGGCCCAGCTTGTGCTGCAAAGCTCCTCCAACCTCCTATTCCATGTCTCACTACCTCCACTAGGTCGCCGGTACCCCTAAACCTCAGTTTTGTGAAACCACCATCAACCAGCCAGTGCCCCAATACTACAACTAGGCCCCCTGTACCACCTCCACCATCAACCAGCCAGTACCTGATTACTACCACTAGGCCCCCTGTACTACTTACCTCCACTGTCAAGATCCCACCACCTGCCACGCTGCAACCTGGTGCAGTGTGTGGAAACCCTTCAGCATCCATTCAACCTTTATCCCCCTCCTTCCAGTCAGACAGGCATGAATCTCAAGGTATTATATCAAATACTGTAAGGAAGATAAATGTCAATACTGTGGTTAAATTACATTTTCTTTGTTTTGTAGTGTTAATCTATTTCTCTCCTTATCCCCTCCATTTTACAGAAATAACACATCAAATGACACTATTTCTACTGGACCTTACAAAAACTCACCAGCAACTTTATTTTAGGAACAAAATGGCATTCTATAAAAAAATACAAAACTCATTCTCACAAAAGGGCTACAACTTGTCAAGTGAAAAAATTCGAAAAAAAAACTAGCAAACATGTTAACCACTTATAAGAGAGTAAAAGACAGGCGCCGTGCAACTGGGGAGGGGAAGATCACCTGGGAGTACTATACAGTAAGTTGAAGACTGCTTTACTTTATGTTTCTGAAATAACATTGTCATGTCTTACATTGGCCATTTTCATTTTACATTTGAAATCCACCCCCACCAGCTAATGGATGAGTTATTTGGGTCATCGGGGATCGGTACTGCACCACTTGGCACCATTCACTCCACACCTCTAGGTTTGGAAGAGACCTCCACCCAAAGCATGCCCACAACGTCTTCTCTTCAAGACCAGCCAACAGGTGCTAGTATGGATGAACAGCCAGGAACCTCTACCATACCAAATACAAACGTCACAAGCAGGCAAAGACGACCACAACCCTTAAAATTTCTGGAGGCTTACGAAGAGCATGCAGAGAGAAGGACTGCTGTGCTTGAGTCCCTGGTAAGGCCAGATCTGGAGAGATGGTGGCGATTTAAGGAGAGGCAGAGAGGGTCCTTCGAAAAAAGATGGTGACCAGCTTGGGAACAATTGTGGAGGAGCTGAAGAAAATGGGAAAAAGACAAGAGCAAATTATGCATCTATTACAGAATCCACATGAACCTCAATAAAATGATAATGTAAAGATGTTTTCTCTTTTGATTTACACCTTTCCCCAAAATGTCTACTATGTATTTTTTTTTATGTTCCCAAAGAACACAATTTCTAATGACAAACTAATTTTGTTCAATAAAATAAATTTCTTTATTTCAACACAAAATCTGTTTTTTGATCATTTGTTGAATATTTCTGTACATTCAAATCTTTACTTTTGTATGTTTAGTATACACAAACAAATTAGATCTGGCCACAAATCTGGTCTCTATAATGACATGCATTAGTGTTGTGGGGTTGCTGGGGGTGTGGTTCATCATCAACACCATCATCTACCACAACAACTTGATCACTGGGCTCTAAACAAAGATTATGCAAAATGCAGCAGACTGAGACTGCTGAACTGATATTGGAAATGCTTCTCATTTGCAGGCAATGGAGCCTTCTAAACTTAGATTTTAGAATGCCAAATGCATGCTCAATGACCACGGAAGCTGCATTGAGCTTTCTGTTAAAGTATCTTTGCCTAGCAGACAAGTGGTCATTGTCTCTATAAGGCCTCATAAGTTGAGGCAACAAAGGGTAGGCAGAATCCCCAATTATGTGCATTCCTTGTGGAACAAGGGAATGAGGATCTTCTTCAAGAACACGACAAACTTCTGTGAAGCGAAATGCTCTGGCATCATGCCAACTCCCAGGGTAACCCACACTGATGTGACAGAAGCGCCGCTGACTGTCACAAAACCCAGTTAAATTTACAGAATAAAACTGTTTCCTATTCATGTATGCTAGGGGATTATCACAGTGGGGTCTCAGTATAGGAATGTGACACCCATCCACTGCACATACAGTGTTGGGGAAACCTGCTGCGTCAAACCCTAACGTTGACATCTCCAGTCTTTGACCTCTGGGCCAGGAAATGTGGTGGGCCATGTATGTGTTCACATTGCAACAAAACTCATGGAGATGCTTGGTAAGAGTGGATTTTGACATGTTGAATCTATCTGCCACCCCACGATATGACTCCTGATTTTCCAATGTCCAAAGGCAGGCATGAACACTGTTTGTGAGTGGAAGTTTGGTCTGTTGTAAATTCATATAAACAGGACCAAGGGTAGTAATGATATCCTGCAAAGGTAGAAAAATAGGTTATCAAGACAACATGCTAACACTTGTAATAGTTCAATGAATTTTATATTAACCAGTACAAACCTCCACTTGTACAAACCTCTAAATTCTGAGAGACTGTAGAGAGGGACAACATCCTCCACACAATTGTCTATTTTTGGAACCATTCTAAATTAGAACAAGAGGAATTGTACTCACTATATACATGTAGCCTAACTGAACACACATGTAGTCAAATATTTATTTTCAGTGTTTTATGTTGAATTGGGATTTTAATCAAATAATTAGTGTATACAGAAGTGTTGAAATTGGAGTAAAACTCCATTATTTCTTTGTCAGAATGAGTAATTCTCTATTTAAACCAAAATAATAATAATAATTATTATTAAAAGGCAAGCAACAGTAGCTATTGATTACAAAAGCCACCCATTACATCAGTAATACGTTGCAAAGACTTTAGACTTTCGATACAGTATTTTTATTCAACAAATAATTTGCAGATTCTAGGTATAGTAACTTTAAAACTAAATTGATAATGTGTAATTTGTTTAAATAGATACTTCTTACATTTAACCATTTAACTCACCTGTGTTGCTCATTGTGCCCAATGTCATGCAAAAATAATGGAATTTCTATCGCTTCCAGCTCGTCTGTGATAAAGCAAGCAAACACCATGTGATCTGCCATGACTGACGTAATCGCAGCAAACTACGGGAGCCACAACGTGTCCGGCTTCATATCTCCGTTTGCAGATCCTCCCCGACTGCACGCGGCAACTCTCGCAGATCGGTTACATCCAGCAGCAGCCGATGTCGAACACACCTAAAGTCTAATAATCACTAATGACGTGACA
The DNA here is from genome assembly GCF_025860055.1 of Xyrauchen texanus. Taxonomy (NCBI): domain Eukaryota; kingdom Metazoa; phylum Chordata; class Actinopteri; order Cypriniformes; family Catostomidae; genus Xyrauchen; species Xyrauchen texanus. The sequence continues at coordinate 40,762,832 of NC_068276.1, forward strand.
ATGTACTATAATGTGAAAGCATCAGATCCTGTGACGTTAACTCACTGTTGATTTTAAACTCTGAAGACAAAAACAGAGCAAAAAAAAAACAACTAAATTAACCACTTTCCTCATATCATGTGCAACACATATATATCGTTAACTTCTCAAAAAATTTCATTTACCGGTAGTGTTTCATGACCCTTCAAATATACAGTGCATTGCCTACTCTGCTCCTTTTCTTATACTGTGAGGAATAATCAGTTACAAAATAATCTATAATAAAGTATCATATATAAATTAGCAGGGTTTAATATGTATTAGGTCTTTGTTTAATTATTTGCTTTTAAAAACACTGAATTAAATAGCTTTTTCGCTCTGTTGATAGGCCATTTTACAGATGCACTAATCAGATCTGTGACTTAATGGACCCAAGATCTCATCTAAAAAATAAATTATAACCTCAGTTTTATGCTATTGAACACACATGCTGATGTCATTTGCATCACTCTATTGAGATCAATAAACATATTTTCCCAGCATCTTATTAGCATACACTATAAATCATGACTGCATGCAAAATAATCCCAGAAAGAGATATATCATAGAATAATTTAAACTTCGAGCAGCACCAACAAATTGATAAGAACAAACGTAGTCTACAACTGAACAGAAATTATTTATTAACAAAATATTGAAAGATAAACTGACTTAAAAGGCAATAAAAAAAGCCTGCATGGCTAAGAGAGAATTGTTAGCATGGACCTTGATAGTGACAGCTGAGTCAATGTCAGAGAGGACGAGTCCTCTTCATCTAAACTCTAATAGAGAATGACTCCACTGAATTGCACCAAGCAACAGCATCTGAAAGTAAGCACATTGCTATTCACCCAGCATCACATATCAGGTTTAACAAGTTGAGATCTACAGTATGTGTGGTAAGACTACAGACGAGAGGGGAGGGAGGTGAGCCGTTTCCCTCTTTCTTCTGCTTTTTCATTCGCCTTCTTTAATGTGACAGAGCCACACAATCGTTTACAAGGACACCAGTGTCTTTATTGTCGCAAACACATTGTCCTTGAACAATGTGAAAATGAAGACTCCAAGAGGTTTGTTCAAGATCGCTTTGGATAAAGCCTGTTATTGTCGAGTTGTTTCTAGGGGAATTCCAAAGAGATTAAACATTTCGTTTTTAAATTGCATGGTAAAATTCTGCTTAGAGAAAGCTATTTGAGTCCAAATACAAATACCATCTTGATCATTAGATTTAACTTTACACATTACGGTTGCACATTAATTCAATACATTACTCATCTTGTGTTTCTTTAGTCATTCGCCAGAATTCAACTCATTGGTTGAATGAGAGGAAATTAGCAATTGGTGCCTGGCTATTTTTTTTTCTTACATTTACTTTTTGTTATATTAACCAAACAACAATTCAGAATGAAAGAACTTGAACTAAGTATGACTGTGCACTTTAGTGACCAGGGAAACCTTATTATTATATGTATCATGCACTAGAGTTTCCCTTCAGTATAGTGTTATTACAGTTTTGGTCATCGAGGATTTGCAAGTCCTCAGGAAGTATTTCATCATTTTCAATAACCCAATGCTATTGCAAGACTTTATGTGTGCTCAAGCGCATATTCATAACCTTGTTATGAATGAATAAACTGCCTGGTTTAAAAATATAAAACATTGAAACACAAGCATGAAAGCAAATAATATACCTGAAGTGGTATGTCAGTTGTTTGTTTTGTGTGGAAAAAATGAGAGAACATTAGCTTCAGGCTTAAGTCCTCTGTTTGCCCTTTTTTTTTTTTGGTAGCAAGGTTAAATCTTGAATATCAAGAGGCTTTAATCTGCAACCTTGAAGGGAACACATTTGATTGTTGCACTTACACTGTGTTTTTGTTTTTTATGATTTATTTATTTATTTTTAACAGAGTAATAACCTGAAAAATACACAGATAATTCAGCTTTTTCATCGTCTGGGCCCGTTTGCAAGGGTAGAACTAGGACTTTTTCCCAAAGACTATTTAAGCTTTAAAACACCCTTAAAATAGCATGACTTTCCCTCACAAAGATTAGACATACTTAATGCAGACCTGTTCCCTTGGCAGTTAAGAGGTAACAAAAATAATAAAGCCAAATGTTCTCCCTGGATGTCTCTCATAATTGGCCATATGGGCTTGTTCAGATAAAAGATTTCTCTCTTGGAGGCAGATGCAGGGGGTTATGGACTTAGTTTAGTGACTGTCATGCCATGGCATCCACTAGCCCCTGGCAGTGCCACCCTACATTATGTTTCTTAAGCTACTTTAGAACATGAGCCATATGTTCCTCAGTGTTTAAGAGGCACGGTTCTTAAATATTTTATTTGGCTTTCATGGTAGCTCTCCAGCCCATTGAAAGGAAGAACTTAGTCATCATTTTTCTCTAGACAGAGGATGTTTGTGGGTATGTCAAAATGTCTTTGAAATGTACATTCATCAATATAAAATAATATATAACTTTGAAGGGATAATTCAAATTAAAATTCTGCCATCATATACTCCACCTCATGTTGTTCTAAATCCATATGACTTTCTTGTTCTGTGGAACACAAAAGGAGATGCTCGGCAGAAGACAGACCCAGTCACTATTCACTTTCATTGTATGGAAAACTGCCTAGCTCATTTCCCTGTTTGTATTCCATGGAGGAAAAAGTCATACAGTTCTGGAACAACATGAGGGGAGACACAACTTTTATTGTTGGGTAAATTAACACTTTCAAAATGGTGATTACTAAATGGGGGGGATTGTAAGTGATAAATGTAAAATCTATTAAATTTATTTACAGTATTTAAGATACAGTTAAGCCTAATGAAGAATGACATGTACCTGTTCCAACTGTATTTTTCTTTGTTATTTTTTTTTAGCATGAAACCATACAGTTTACTCAGTCTTACAAATTCCCTTACTCCCTGCAGAGCCACAGTAATTCAGCATTGGAAGAGTGTATTCATTTGGCTGTTGCCAGACATGAGGTCCCTTTAGGGTCTGCTCAGGTTGTGGGCTTCCAACCCTTGGTGCTATTTGCATAATGGAATTATGGGAACTATGCTGTGTCTTTAGTGGACCATTAGGCAGAACTTTGCTGGATTGTAATTAGTGGCTTCTGCCCTTAACCTTCATTAACATGCAAATGCAAATCCTACTCTGGAAGAAATGTGCGGCACATTGGAGCAAAAATGCCAAAACGATTAACAGGCAATCCATGGCTAAAATGCCTATTTTTATTTATCACTCCTGAAATCACTTGATGGAAGGCTGATGAGGAGGGTGATTACCGCACTAAGTTTATGTGGTCATGGTGTAGCTTCTTGCATTAATCATGTTGTCACCATTATTAAAATGTTACATTTAAAGCATCAGAACGTTTTAATCTAAAGTTGGTTGCATGACATTGCATAAATCAAAACAAAAGTCTGCAAGCAATTATTTACATTAGTGTGTGGTTGTTCTGGTAATGTCCAAATTGCTCTAATACCCCATGGCCACCTAAACAATAATAAAAATAAAAACATTATTGCTCAATTCTTCCAAATTCAACACCATTAATTGATGTTTATTAGCATATATGTGAGCTGCCAACTGTCATTTTAAAATCATTATCTCCAGGTGTCAAATAATTGTGTTTTAATGACAGTCTGAGATGGCATAATCACTTTAGGGGACCAGAAAAACATAGTTTTTATTGGTAAGTTGCAATTTCAAATGCAATCTAGTACGATTTCAAATGTACAATAGAGAACTGACTATTCGGAAAAGGGCCAACGAGTACAATGCACATCATAATATAACAACACTGTACAGTTTACATTTTGATTAGTACAGAACTGCTCGCAGTGTACTCTACAGGGAGCAGATGAAATAAAGTAGTAATGCTGCATATCTAATAACAAAGACAGCAACAATAAAGACTGATTAATTACAGTGCACTTCTGAAGAGAGTAAAAATCCTTTTGACAGGGCAACTCTGCAATAAATGTCCATCATGTTGCAAAGTGATGTTCTGAGATTTTTTGAAAACTTCCGGTTGTTTCATTTATGCTACAAAATGAGACAGGACATACAAACAAACCGTTGTTTACACGTACCCACCACAATCACACATAGCGTGTGCCCACAATGCGTGCATACACTGACACACACACACACACGCACACACACACTCACAGACCTTAGCCCTTTTAAACTAGCTTTATTTGCAATTTAGATCAGCTCATTTGAATTAAGTGCTTCTTTGCTATGAATACAGCTGGACTTTCTAGACATGTCAGACAAGTACCTTGCCAGAATTACCCTATGGTCATGGACACATTAATCAAATGAGGACTTGGCCAGACGACAGCCCACAGAATTTACCCTTTAGTTGGGGTCACAGTGGAGATAGGTGCAGTCTATGGGTCGTTTTCCTTTTGTTAACCCTGTCTAATTAAAGTCTAAAACCATCCCAGTATGACAGAGCTTTTATGGTGTTTTTTTAATACATGGCATTTCTACACCTAATTGATTTACTGAGCCATGTGTGCGGTGAGGTGTTTTGTAGTAGATTGTAAAATACAGCAAGCTACCCTTTGTGCTTTCAATCTGAGGGGGCAAACCATTATTTGAACGGTAATATGTCATAATTCAAAGCATATTTAACACCTTGTCGTACATCATGTAGTTTTATCATTTTCTCTTTTTTAACATTTACTTGACTTTTTAATCATTATAGACACTATAAATCACTACCTTAACACTGCAAACCAAATACCATGCTTCTGCTGGGTTAGTGCAGAGGGAAATAGACTTTATTACACAGTATGATACTACAGTGGTTCTGAAACATAGAAAAGTGAAAATGAAAGAAAATGTAAGAAAAAAAGAAGCAATATGATAAAATACAATAAATGTATGTGGTAAACGCCTTTGAATTGAATAAATTGAATAACTTGCATAAATAACTTGAATAAATTTTTTTTAAATGTTCAAGTTTAACACAAAGTTTTCATCATTAATTTTTATTTCATTAATATGTTGTCTCGTTTCAGTGTGTACTGTACTAACTGTATATGGTTGAACGACAATAAAAACCACTTGACTTGACATGACTTTTAACGTTCATTCCTTCGATGATAAGCGTGAGTCCGACCATCACCCCTGTTAAGGCAAAACCGTGACTTGTCAGTGAAGAGCACTTTTTGCCAGTCCTGTCTGTTCCAGCGAAGGTGGGTTTGTGCCCATACGCGACATTGTTGCAGGTGATGTATGGTAAGGACCTGCCCTACAACAGGCCTACAAGCCCTCAGTCCAGTCTCTCTCAGCCAATTGGGGACAGTCTGAGCACCGATGGAGGGATTGTGCATTCCTGGTGTGACTCGGGCAGTTGTTGGTTGCCATCCTGTACCTGTCCTCCAGCTGTCCTTCCTGTCTCCATGTAGCACTGTCTAAGACATCTCGCACTACGGAACATTGCAATTTATTGCCCTGGCCACTTCTGCAGTCCCCATACCTCCATGCAGCATGCTTAAGGCATGTTCATGCAGTACAGCAGGGACCCTGGTCATCTTTCTTTTGGTGTTTTTCAGAGTCAGTAGAAAGGTATCTTTAGTATCCTAAGTTTTTCTAACTGTGACCTTAATTGCCTACCATCTGTAAGCTGTTACTGTCTTAATTACCGTTCCACAGGTACATGTTCATTAATTGTTTATGGTTCATTGAACAAGCATGAAAAACATTGTTTAAACCCTTTACAATAAAGACCTGTAAAGTTATTTGAATTTTTACAAAACTATCTTTAAAATACAGTGTCCTAAAAAAGGAATGTTTCTTTTGATGAGTTTATATATATATATAAATTAGATTTTATTCGTGATTAAACGCATGTTTGTGTTGTTCTGCCTACTGAAGTGTTTTCTTCTCTGTATAAACGGCAAGTTGCTCATACAACTGAAATTTCACTTACTGCCCTCTGGAGTAAACAGGTGGTACTACAAGTTTGCATTTCTCAGGACTCTTCCTTATTATGGTCTGGGGGAAGTACAATTAATTGCGTAATTTTTTTTAACGCGTTATTTTTTGTAAAACTAATCAAACTGAATTAATGTGTTAAATCGACAGCCCTATTATATATATATATATGACTCAATGAAGGAGCGGAGGATGTAGTTGCTGTAAATATAGATGGCAGATGTTAGATTTAATGAGGCCCTCCATTAGTTTATACATATTTTTACTAATCATCTGTAGATTGACACATGGCTGATCAACCCATTAGGTGACAGGTGACTACCAAGGGCGGCATCACTTCATTGGTGCCAATCTACCACGCCGATTTTAGCATGTGTCCAACCTGTGTCAAGTAAAATGCACCCTGTACATTCTGATAATGTGTTGTGGTGCCACACATATAGACCGTGTACTAAATGCATTAATACCATACAACTCTTAGGGTGGGTTGCACCAACAAGGATTAATCTTAAATTTTGATTAAATCAAGGTAATTTTGTTGCACCAAACTTTAAACATTTTTTAAAAATAATAATTTTAACCATCAATTTGATCCTGATTTAAATTTCACTATGTGGCAGCGGGGGTGTGGTCAAGCGCCCGTCCGGGGGAGAAAGCGGTAAGAGAGGGAGAGAGAGTGACACGCGTCATTCCAGTATTGGCGTGACACTCTCTCTCCCGTCTGGGGGTTCTGTGGCTGTTTTTATGCCGTTCTCCCCATGCTCACTGAAATTAGAGACAGGTGTTAGACATAATTTGGCTCAGGTGCAAGCGCCCTTACCGCTTTCTCCCCTGGATGGGTGCTTGACCACGCCCCTGCTGCCACATACAGTAAATCTGAATTACATGTAACCCTATTGCTCCAATATTTTAAACCCTTTTTTAAATCTTTGTTAGGGATTAACTTTAAACTTGCTGCAGAGGTGGTTTAAATAAAACTACATACCTACAATTAAACAAGAATGACTAGGTAAACAAACAGTGGATGTGCCGTCAGCCCTCTGAGCGACGTTAATCATATTATTTATGTATATTATGTCTGAAATGTTGGGCAGTTGGCCGCAATGTGTGTTTTCAAATTCGGTGTGAGAGCGTGGCAGCTTATGTTGATGGCATCGTGATTATCCACTTCACCATCCTTTATATGGTGACACCAGACAGAAATGGGTCTCTCAAGGAAATGTGAGAGTAAAGCATAATTTGGCCATTTAACGAGAATGATTACAAGCGACAGGTGATTGTTAGTGCTCCCCTCCTCTCTTATACTTGTTTCAGTCAGCAGCATGCTCTGTTCATTTCTGGCCACAAAAGTAGCGCTGACAAGGGGAAGCAGTCAATCCGAGACCCGTGTTGTCCTTTTTTCTTAAATTATTCTGCCATATTTTAAGCTTGTGACATGGTACATGCTGCTGCAACATATTCTCAACCTCCTTGATCGGCCCTGTGTACTAACGATCTACAGCTAAGTTCAGAATCCATCATGCCGCCCCCCCCCAACTCTAAGACTTTCTATACCTAGCAGTTCTGTCTCATTGTAATATAAAACCAGATGTCCAGAATAGGAGAGTGAGCTAATTTGTCAATCTCTCTCTCTGTATCTCTCACTCTCTGTCCTTATACATATGCGTACACACATACACACATGGGAGGGAGAGAATGGGGGGAGGCAGGGCTGGACTGGTAATCTGGCATACCGGGAATTTTTCCGTTGGGCCGACGCAATTTTGGGCCGAATAGGGGCTGACTGTCCATCGGGAGAACCGAGCGGGCCGGTGGTTCGACTGCGAAATGTGCCAAATGGGCCGCCATGAACAACAATGAGGTTATGCAGAACGGACCACAAAATGGTTCCGCAGTGAACAACCCCCAGTTGGGTCATTGGCCATGTAAAATCCCTGGACGATTTCTCTTCCCTATCAAGCCCTGGGGGGAGGGGTTCCAGATCACTGCAGAAGAGAGGACACACACATGCACACATTGACTGGACACACAAAACTTTCTAATAACAAACATAGCCCTCTGGCATTCGGTTTTCATACTCAGATCAGTTACAGAATTATGGTTTATTTCCCTCTCTTATACATATACAGAGGATATAAATTAAGATAGGTTTAGACATTTATATTACAAATACATCCTAGTTACACAATGACTGAGAGTAACAGTCAAACTGTTACAAATTGGTTTCTTGAAAAGAACAAGAAAAAGCAAGTTGAGCTGTTGAAGAAAGGCCTGATTTTTTAACTATCCATTGATGAACAGATTGATTGGTTTGAAAGACAAAACAACTCTATCAAGCTACAAGCATATCCAGTATTCACAGCTCATTGGATTTTGAAAAAAGGAGGTATTTGTTGTTGTGTTGATGGAGTTCCACATGCTGAAGCAATGAATCCTCAAATGAAAGCATATCACAAGTTGAATAAAAACATGTTAAATAAATGTCCAGAAGAAGAAAAGACAAACAGCAATGACTAATTTGATCCAGATGTGCTGATCGAGGGGTACAGGGACAACACAATAAAAAAATATCAATAAATGAAACCAAAAATTGTAGTGCAAAAAATAACAATAATATTTCAACAGGCCGACTACACCACCCTGGAGGCCTGATACCGGGGAATAGCCATAGACAAGTTAGGAACACACAAGGGTCTTCCCTGATCTCCTAAAAAAAAAAAAAAAAAAAGGGGGCACCGCAGCCACACCTGCACCCACACCTGCACTCACACCACACATTCAATTTAAATTAACATAATGTAAACAAGGAGAGGACCTCTGTAACCCAAAAGAAAGGGATGGGGGACAATAGAAAGAAAAAAAATATATTATTGGACCAAAAAGCACACAGCACTCCTATCAATAGTACAACGCACAAGCAGCTCAAATAATCTGCTTCTTGTATTGGGTCTGAATGGAGCAGTTGATAAACTTTATGTTGCTTCTGCACAAGCAGCTCCAATAACCACCAAATCCAAATCTGTCCAGGTGAACAGAGAAATGCAAATATGTACACCGTCTTATACTCATGATGATACTGAGACTGATGAACTAGTCACAATGGATAAAGTTGGTCCTTATTCTTCTTCACCTGCAACCAAAAGGGGATCATTTAAATCTGAGATGACAACAACTGAAGAGAGACCATTTACACCAGAACATCAAGCCATTCTTACAGTCTTGCCACCGCTGAAGAGACAAGACCAAAAGAGACCTGGCGAGAGCTAGATTCCTTGGCTGAAGCACATCAAAAGACTTTGAGAGACATTCACACCATTGTGAAAGCTAAAACCCCAAGAAATCGATGGGAATTATTACCATCATCCATAATGGCAACCCAGTGACTTTTGGACAGACAGCCAGGGATGACCACTGTGTCTCTGGCAGGCTTTTGATGAGTTTTGAAAAGAAAATTGATTAAAGAAATAGTTCACCCAAATTTTTTTTATTTGTTGATAATTTCCTCACCCTCTGGCCATTCATGATGCATTTGAATTTCTTTCTTCATCAAAACAGAATTTAAGATTTTTTTTATTTAATTTCAGGCCTCCTCCTTTAAACAATGCAAGTGAATGTCATTTTTTTGAAGGTCCAAAATGTATATTTAGGGTGCATCAAAATAATACACATAAATCCAGTCGATAAATAAAAATCTTCTGAACCCAAACGATTGATTATTTTTAGAAACAAAACAATACTTTTATACTTTAAACTACAAATGTTAGCTTCTGTACATCTTTGTGACACGCTCATGAAAGCGATAACGTAAGCTTGTTGGTAAGGTCATGCTTCAAATGGAGGCCGTCTTATGGCCTGTTAGGTCGAGTAGACTCGGGAAGAGCTACGAGGAATTTTACTATATCTCTGCTTTCCTCATGCTCAGGAATTCCAACAGATCGGACGTTATTTCGCCTACTGCAGTGTAGGGTATTACATATTTAATTTAGAGATGTGGACGGCGTCAGTTTAAATGGGTATTTTGCATGCATTTTACCATCATTATATGTAGGGTAATTTGCGCGAATGCTAAATTTAGGAGGGAATTTAGGGTCTTGAAATATGTGAGCTATAAACTAAATTAAACTGTACTTATTAGGTAATGAAATATATAACAATCATTATTAATTAGATAAATAACAAATAACTAGATTATTTGTCTTAATAAATTCTCCACCATTGAAATCGTAATACAACGTCTAGTTGTATCAGCTCACAATTTCTATTGTAAGAAATTAGCTTTAATAAGTGAATTATGATTAATTCACTTATTGGAGTGATGTTATTCTCATGGCTTATTGAAAATAGTATTACATGTATCACAGGTACAGATTTGAAGCGAAATCTTGTAGAAACAGGGATGAGATTATTTATCAAAATAATCACAGTCAAGTCGTCTTTGAACACAGACAAGCTTTATTACTATTCTAAACATAAATCTAATCTAACACATATATACATGACAGGTTGGTGGAAAGTGACAGAATGTTAAATAACTGATCAGTACAGTGAAAATGATCTTTACGGAGTCTGTTGACAATACCGTAAAAAACATTTATCCTTCTTTGAGTCTACATCGATTTGCTATCGGCTTACCCAATTATTTGATTAACACACCACCCCTTTGAGCAAATATTGGAGATGTACTTGCTCGTCTTTGTGGTGATTACTTGCGTTTTTTGTGTGGCTTGGTTCTTGGTCGAAAGTTTGTTCCGTCGATGTTTTAATCTTCTGTATGATCTAATTTATTGTCTGTATGAAATTATGATTTTAGCTGTGAAGTGAGGCCTTCTCATGGGTTTGGGAACCGTAGAGAGTGATGAGCCTTCTCGGGATGTCGAGTCCCGAGCTCCCTTGGACCTCACATGGAGTCAGAGCAAAGTCTGAGCAGTCAGCAGAGCAGAATAGAAGAGTGAAGAGAGGAAGAGAGCAAGAGAGTGCGTTCTTCCTGTTTGGAACTATTTTAACTGAAATTGTCTGCATCCCCCCAAAGGTTTCCTGCGCCAATCAGAAGTGACTTTTAAGAGCCACATGGTCAACTGGACTGTCATTTCCGACAGTTGAGTTTTGGTCCTTTATTTCAGACCCACTCAAAAATAGTGCATATTTAATCATAAGCCTTTATATCTTGAGAATGGTACAAGAGACATGATATTCATTTTCATCAGCTTTCTCTGCATACTCCAGCAAACGCTTACATACTAAACATGACATTTGTCATGGCTGTTATACTTGTAGGTAACAAAACATGAAAATCTCTGGTTACAAAATCATATTGGTTTTACACATCATTACATTTTATCAAGTTAACCCTTATAGTTCCCTGTCAAAAAGCTACACTTTGATGCTACGCTGACTTAGCGCTTTGGGAACAACTTTAGGTGTGACCAGCTGTGAATATGTGTGCAACATGTCAATGAAATTGACCAGGATTTATAGCCTCTGCTGGTGACATCATTGGATCCACCTGTAGCAGGGCTATAAATAGATGCCTCACAGGTGCATCGTCAGATCTGTTGTCTTCAGATCACTCTGTGTGTGTGTGTGTGTGTGTGCGCTTCATGAGCCTGTCAGAAACTTTCTATTTTCCTCTGCTAGGAGTTAGATTTTGTTAGGCACTGCACAGAAACCTTTCTCTTTCCTCTAAAAAAAAAGAAAAAGAAAAATGACTGAAAGACAAGCAAGCTGATGTGTGTCCCTCTCAGCCATAGAGCGTAAACAATGGAACGGTGTGTGTTCCATTGTTTACGCTCTATGGCTGAGAGGGACACACATCAGTTTTGTTTTGTATGTTTGGGGGAAGAGCATGCCGCTCTTGCGTTGGGGTGGGTGCGAGCATTGCGATCTGCTCTCAGTCAAAATGCTTTACACTCGTCTTACTTCCGAGAATCAGCGCCCACACTTCCATCACGGGGCTCTCGTATGGATCTGGCTGAGGAGCGAAAGACGGGTTTCCCCCATCGCTCGCTCTCTCCCCGGATCCAGCTGGTCCTTCTCATGATCCTGAAGCACGCTCTGGTGCCTCTTCGGTTCATGAGGGGGACCATGAATCTCTTGAGTCTGCGGACTTTGAATTACCCACCTCCAAGCATTCCGGGCATGATAATAAATCATCGGAGGAATTACTTGAGGTGATTACTTCTGCGGTGGCCAGGCTTCAATTAGACTGGCAACGCAAACAAGAGATCCCCAAACGCTTGGAGGGCAGATTTCTGTCTGGTGGCCAGGGGAAGGGAAGGCCTCATTTGAGGCACGGGGGTATTCGGTGATGCCGCCGGTTGAAGAGACACTTACGGGATATCTCTCGCCTGGCGCAGCATCGTCGTTAAAATGACCCACTCTCCCCACAAAGTCTTGCAGGACCACCTCCAAGATTTAGTGGAAAGCTTATAATGCAGCAGGTCAGGCTGGTGCTGCCCTGCACACTATGGCAGTGTTACAGGCATACCAGGCTGATATGCTGAAGGACCTGAGTGCGGGCACCATGGTCGACGAGGAGGCTTTCTCTGAGCTTCATCGAGCCACGAACCTGTCTCTCCGCGTGACCAAGCAAACGGCCCGTGCTATTGGCCGGTCTATGTCTGCTTTGGTCAGCATGGAGAGAGACACTTATGGCTCAACTTTTCAGGCATCAAAGACAAAGTTTTCCTTCTTGAAGGACTGGTTTTGCCTTCTGGCGTATTGGTGACGCTATGAACGTAGTTATCACCAGGTTCCAGGCGGCGAAAAATCACAAGGAAGCCTTCTGGCAATTCCTTCCTCACCGCACTCAGGGGGAGGGGCCGTCGGCCAACCAGCCCCATCCCAGCTCAGAAACAAAGCATGGAGTTGTGCTCCCCCTCGTAGAGACTGGGGACCAGCTCATCGCCCTCAGCTGCCCCCATTGCAACACCTCATGGCAGTCATTTCTAAGAGGAAAAAACCCAGCCTCGGGACTGGGTGCGTTTGTCATCCACTTCTACCCTCCCGATACCCCCAAGAAACTTCTCCATTCCCACTGCCTCTGGTGTTTCAGGAGTTAGAGGCTTCCAGCGAAATGTTGGGTGTACCGTTGCTTCCTGCCTTAGTCCAGGACATGGAACATTCCACATCCCCTCAACAGGAAGTGTCCAAATTAATACCCATCTCAGAGAACCTGGCAGCGTGGAAACTTCTACCAGGTATTTCTATGTGGGTCCTAAGAACAGTTGAAAAAGGCTACAGAATTAAATTAGTTCGCTGCCCTCCGCGTTTCAACGGTGTGGTTTCCACTACCATGAAACCAGAGCAAGCATGTCTACTATGGAAAGAACTGCAAAATCTCTTGGTCAAAGGGGCCATAGAACATGTTCCCCTTCCAGAGAAAGAGTCAGGTTATTACAGCAAATATTTCCTGGTTCCCAAGAAAGGTAGGGGGTTGCATCCGATCTTAGATCTTCGAGGCTTGAATCGCTCAGTCGGGGCATTCAAGTTCAAGATGCTAACTATCAAGATGGTCATGTCCCAAATCCAACATCATGATTGGTTGGTCACGATCGATCTCATGGACACATACTTACATATAGAAATTCTGCCACAACACAGGAAGTTCCTGAGGTTCGCTTTCTGGGGCGAAGCCTTCCAATATCGGGTTCTTCCATTTGGCCTAGCCCTATCACCCTGCACATTTACGAAATGCATGGATGCAGCACTGGCTCCTTTGTGACTCCGGGGCATCTGCATTCTGAATTAGGCTAATACTAACAGTCTCAAGAACTAGCAGTTCAGCACAGGGATATCGTCTTAGCTCACCTGGTTTCTCTGGCTAGACTCAACGTCAAAAAGAGTGTTCCCTCTCCCACTCAGGAAATTACCTATTTGGGCATTGTATGGAATTCGATCACAATGCGGGCACAATTGTCTCCCGCTCGAATCGTGTCCATTCAGAACACCCTGAGCAAATTCAGGCTAGGCCAAGGTGGCACTGTTCGTCAGTATCAATGAATACTAGGTCTCATGGTATATGCGCCATCGGTGATCCCTTTGGGCCATCTGCATATGAGAGCCAGGGGATTTCATCCAAGGGCGAGTCTCCTAAGGCTAATAAGGGTTACACGCCGCGCGCTTCGTACCCTTTCTATGTGGTTCAGACCCCGGTTCCTCACTTTGGGTCCCACTCTAGGTGCGTCTTGCCGTTGCAAATTGCTAACGACAGACGCCTCCCTGACGGGCTGGGGCGCGGTCTTAAGTGGTCTTCCAGCTCAAGGGGAATGGGAGGGTCATCAGCTCGATTGGCACATCAACTGCCTCGAGTTGATGGTGGTATTTCTGGCTCTGAAATACTTACTCCAGAATTTGCCATGTCCTGGTGCAGGTGGACTACACAGCAGTAGTCTCTTACTTAAACCACCGTTTACAAAGCTGGAAAGACTTCACAGACTTTGTCCAGTCCGTGCCCTTCAGAGTTATGTCCACCACATTAGCCAGTGGCATAAGTCTGTCTAAAACTATTTTTTGGGGCCATGGGGGCCGCAACAGGGGGGCAGCCGCCACCAAACAGAATATGTTGCATTGGGTGAGGGACGCTATTGCCCTGGCCTACGAGGCGCACGGTCAAGCTTCAACAGTAGGTATCAGGCCTCACTCTACCAGAGGGGTCGTCTCCTCTAAAGCCTTGGCTAGAGGTGTCCCTCTGCAGCATGTTTGCGATGCAGTAGGCTGGTCCTCTCCGTACAAATTAATACGATTTTATAGTTAGGCTCTAATGTCCTTGAGTCAACATCACAAGCTCATGACTGAGAACTTTCGCGCTCTTGTGAGCACACTACACAACCGTAAGTGGTCCGGACATCCACAGTGCAGCGGCGTGGGTATTCTCGTTCCCAAAATGCTAAGTCAGTGCAGACTGTAACCCTTGTTCCCTTATAAAAGCAGAACGAGATGCTGCGCTTCTTTGCCACACTGGGATGCCCCAGGACAACTCTTCAGACAAAATACCTGACAATGCACCAGTGACGCATCTATTTATAGCCCTGCTACAGGTGCATCCAATGATGTCACCAGCAGAGGCTATAAATTCTGGTCAATTTCATTGATGTGTTGCACACATAGTGACAGCTGGTCACACCTAAATTTGTTCCCAAAGCGCTAAGTCAGCACAGCATCTCGTTCCGCTTTTATCAGGGAACAGGGGTTACAGTCAAGTAAACCAAGACATTACCATTCATAGTAGAATGAGATGAATCATACAGAATTAAAGATTATATTGATCAATTATAGGTGATTGCACATCGCTACACATATTTTAAAGAGGTCCATCAGTCTACAATCATTAATTTGTCAGGTACAAACTTTACCACTGTTCAAAGCAATTTTCAGCATTATCTAGCAAGGCTAGATTAAGATGAATTGTCTTAGAGTTGTGCAAATCTGATGGTCCTTGTAACCTTACAAAAGAGAAGTCTGCTTTAACTGGGTGGGGGTTCTTGTTGAAGGCCGGTAATTTATGACGTGGAAACATTCCAAACTGAAAGGCTGGGTTTTTCTTAGATCCAGATATATGTTGTTTCAATTATTCTGCATATATAATCTTACAGCAGTTCTCCAAATTCTCATTTCTTTTGTAAAACTCGTTCCAAATCAATCTTGGTCAACAGCAGATTAGCAACAAATTCCCTCTCCGATGAATCAAGATAATCCAACAATCTTGTAACAAACTTAGAGAGTTTCGTTTACATCGCAGTAATCGATCGGCATCTTACAGCAAAACAACCTTCTTCAGCATTACAGACATGTTGGATAGTTGACGATGGATAGGTGATGATGGATTTCTCCCACCGCACATCCAAACCGAGTCCCTGGTCCACAGGCCCATCAGAGGTTTAATATCTCCAGATTCCTGAGGCTTTACCATGTTGACTTCAAAGTACATTTATATAGCAGGATGTGTCAAATATCACCAGTTTATGACATAAAAATAATTAACTAGAAAATTACGCAGAGCTCGCCATTTAAATGTCCGACTCTCACATGGCATCAAGTGACAACCCTATACATTTTTTTCTTTATTATTTTAATACATTTTGACATCTGGGCATTAACTTATAAGTGTCTTCTGTCAAAACAGACTACAGTTATGACTGTAATACGAAGAGGTGATGAACTACAGCCATTATTATTTAGTAAGTCCAATACAGGGATGATCTAAAAAATAGGGCAGTGGCAACAAGTTAAACAAGGATGCAGTTAATGCACAAAAGAATGAAAAAACATATTTCTATTCTTCTAATTCATTGCATACAGTCCATTTACACAACCAACTTCATTTAAATGTGCTGTCTTATTGTTATGTTAATATTGCTGGTGCTTGAATGTATGGACTATATAATATGATGCAGATGGTGCAATTCCCAGAGAAGAACCTCAGAAATAAATAGCACTTGACCAAGCCCATTTGCGCTTTGTGTGCGTAATTTCGCCAAACCCTCTTCTGCCTTGACTTAGTGCAAGCTTCCACGAAAATACCAAACATCGTGGCCATGCATATTGACTTTGTGTTTATGACATAAAGCAGGGGTTCTCAACTGGTGGGTTGCAGACCTGTTTTGGGTGGGTCTCGGTAAGCTGGTCAAAAAAAACATGTAATGTGCGTCTCATGTTTGATTGGTCTTTTATTTTGAAAAAAGGTTTATTTTGACAGGCATTCGTCAGAGACGTGCGGTAGTTTACTATGGTAGCCATGGTAACCATCGCCATGGTAACCATCCTGTCTTTACGTTGTTTTGACATTCAGATTCGAGATGGCGAAGCGCAAATATGACCCAGACTATTTAAAAAATGGATTTTCGTACATTGAGGATAAAAAGGGACAGAAACCCCAGTGTGTGCTTTGTAGTGAAGTGCTTGCCAATGAGAGCATGAAACCGTCCAAACTGAAGCGCCATTTAGAAACCAAACATCCCGCATCGAAAGACAAGCCGGTGGAGTTTTGCGGCCAAAAATAACTTGAAACAAACTTTAAGGGCGGATCTCACTAAACTTCAAGCTCGGTTTGACGACTACTTCCCAGAGAAACAAACAACCATGGACTGGATACGTGACCCCTTCGGTATCAATGTGGAAAACATCACGTTGCCAAGCAGCGAAGAGCATCAGCTGGTGGACCTGTCATGTGACCTGACGCTGAAAAAGAGATTTGGTGAGGTAAGCCTTTCCCACTTCTGGTGCAGCGATGTGATGACTGAGTATCCATCCCTCGCCACTTTATATGCATGTATGTAGGGTTATGTTTTTAAAAAGATGATATATGAGTGTTTTAAACAGTTATTTTTGAAAAATAAATTTTGTTGGTTGAATTCTAAAAAAGTGGGTCGCGACTTAATGACCATGGGAAAATGTGGGTCCCAGGGTGGGACCAGTTGAGAACCCCTGACATAAAGCATAGCACTACACTTACCACAAACACTCTTAAAATAGGGTCTTATATCTCAATGGTGATTGAACCCATATGATGGCAAATTTACTTGAGATTTAATGGGCCATTGTGGAATAATGTTTGACAGAAAGTACAGAGTATCAAGATAAGAGACTGACATTCCAACAGTAGACTGACATTCCATAATTTGACCAAATAAATGTAATACTGTAGTTATATTTAACTTTTCTTACTTTCCCTCTCTTTTGAACAGGAGGTCAGCCATCACTTTCTCCACTGCAACTGTGCTCATTGCATTGGCAACCAAGGGACAGCCTGGGTCCCATAAATCACAGGAGGCCTCAGAAACATTTGCAAGGGTTGGTAAATCAATGACACTTGTGACTTATAACATTCAGCCCTAGGCACCCAACCATTTTTATCTGCTAGCAAGATGTAAAGCCACAATACCTCCTGTAGTGATGCTAGAGCACAGATGGTATTTAGTATGAATCAACATTTCACCTGATTGATTAAGTGATACAAAATTGTCATAGACCTATGGCGTGGGTATAAATGTGCTGCACTTAAGAAACAGTGGTAGGTAAACTATTAGTATTGCAGCTCACTTAATGATGAAACATGCGTTTCAATTCATTAAGAAGCTGTCTTTAACAGTTTATCCCTGCTTTTTTATACATTCTGAATTACACCTCATTAATGTGTCATTTACATAATTACAAGTAAAAGGGACAACATGCACAGCAGGATGAGCCCCCAATAGGAGGAGGACATAGATAAATAAGATAAACTAGCATGAAATTCACTTGTTATATAAAACAAACAAGTCTTTCCTGACCTGTTATGTACTGTAAAGGTCCACCACTTCGTCATGCAGCATATCATCACCTTCTTGCTGACAGCCACACCTCTGAATTAGCCACTACCTTTATCTCTGTGAACAGTGCAGAAAAAGAGATGCAGCTGGCTGATGGACCCTCTGTTACGAGATTTGCAGAGAGTCAGGACCCATATGCAGAGTGAAAAATCTAAATTATTTATCTACACAAAAAATAAACATAACCAAACAAAAACTATCCCATGGGGGAAAAACACAATCCAGGCTTGGAGCCCACTGAAGCTGTGCTAGGGCAGGACAAACTGTGTACAGGACCGACAAAAACCGACTAGGAACAGGGACATGAACAACACCGATATAGATACAAAACATGATGTACTGGCACTGGACAGTACACACAAGGAGACTAAAATAGGGAAGGAAATCAGGTTTACAGGTTAATGGGTGAGGCAGATTTAACAAATTAATTAATAATGGGCAAACAAGGAGGCGGGGTAAGATGCAAGACTGAGAGACAAGTGGCAATCCAGAAACAAAACAAAACCACATTCTGTGACAAGACACAGACACCCGAATGGCACAAGCACATATCACAAGGATAATAAGTCAACATGTGCCCATGCCAACTGACAGACAAGACGAGAGAATGTTGTAGCATCTGGAACAATCAGACACACAAATATTCAAGTCAAATCAAGTGGTTTTTATTGTCGTTCAACCATATACAGTTAGTACATTCCCTGGCTGGAGGGAATGTAGTTAGAAAGTGGGTTTTGTTTTGATTATTTCTTTGTTTTAAGCCCCGTTCAGATTCCTACTCCCTGGGTACGGTATTTGTATTCGTTTTGTTTCTTTCTCCTTTGTGCACGTGGTTGTAATGAATAAATATATTCATGTATTGGACTTAAACCTCCTTATGTCTTCGTATCTTGTTGCTCCAGCATCTTAGTGGCGTTAACAGGGATAACTAATCTGGGAATATTAAACAATTATTTTATGTTGTGTCCCTCATCCTCCGAGCTGTTTTAGGGACGTAACATAAATTTTGGGGCTCGTCCGTGCCTTAAAGCCTGGAGACGTTGTTGGGGTGCTGGTTCAAGTTGTTGAGTAAATATTTGATTTAGGGATTTGGTGGGTGGCCTGTGGTTCATTGGTAGATTTCATTATGACATCGCACGCGCAGGATTTTATTGAGAATCCTTCGTTTGGGGCGTTTGAGAGATGTCGAAAAGATGAATTGATCGTTATAGCTGACCACTTCCGAATTTCTGTTAAGCAACAATTGTTAAAAAGGGAAATTAAAGATTTTTTATTGCATCGATTAGTGGAATTAGATATTTTGGTTTTATCTGAGGCGGAGGGAGAAGCAGAGCAAATCGCTGATGATGCGCAAAGTATGAAGGCTGAAGAGAAAGTTGTGAAACTCGCTGGGACGGAGACCGAGGTCGAAAGCTGAGCAGCTTTTTCACTCTTCGAGTCGTTTTCCCCAGCCACGCCGGGTTCGATAGGGGAGTCGAAATTGAAAGTTCGTCTCGCCCGAATCCGTATGGAAGCGGAGGAGAGAGCGCAAGCACGACAGGGCGAATTTGATCTGCGACTCAAAATCCGTAGGTTGGAAATAGAGGCTGAGAAGGAAGTGAACTTGCGCAAGTTAGAGATAGAGGGGAGGACGCTTGCCCCTGTTACTGCTGGTTCAATCACTTCTGACTTGGTGAATAAAGATACTACAGTTCGCGGTTCTACAACCTCGGTGGTATTTGATGTGAGTAAAAATCTTCCCTTGGTGCCCTTGTTCAGAGAGTCGGAAGTGGATAGCTATTTTGGAGTTTTTGAACGGATAGCGTTTTCTTTAGGATGGCCAAAAGATGTTTGGGCTTTATTGTTGCAGTGCCGGTTGTCAGGGAAAGCTTTGGAAGTTTTTTCTGCACTTTCGTTAGCGGAAAGTTTACAGTACGAGACCGTCAAGATAGCTATCCTTCGTTCGTTTGAGTTAGTCCCGGAGGCTTACCGCCAAAGGTTTAGATACCACAAGAAGAGTGGAAATCAGACGTTTGTGGAATTCGCGCGCGAGAAAGGGGTATTGTTTGATAAATGGTGTGTATCAAGTAAGGTAACTGATTTTGTATCCCTCCGAGAATTAATGTTGCTTGAGGATTTTAAGAAATGCTTGCCGGAACGCGTTGTGCTGTATTTAAATGAGCAAAAGTCACTGATCTGGCCACGGCAGCCGTGCGCGCTGATGAGTTTGCGCTCACACATAAGAATGTGTTTGTTAGTGCTGCGCCGGACAGAAATACGACTGTTGGTGCAGCTCAGTCTCAGTTGTTTCAGGGAGATTTGCTAATGAACAGACGAAGATGGCGGGTGAACAATCGAAAGAGAGACGTGAGTGCTTTTATTGCCATAAGACTGGTCACGTTATTGCAGATTGTTTAGTGCTGAAACGCAAATCGCAGAATGGTTCACAGCAGAGGCCTGTTGCTTTTGTGAACACGGTTCCTGAGGAGGCCACAGAAGTGTCACCTGATGGTATATACAAGCCTTTCTTATTGAAAGGGTTTGTATCGTTTAGTGGTAAACTTGAGGAGCAGGTGGAAATACAGATTTTGCGTGATACAGGGGCTGCTTATTCGTTTATATGTGCTGATGCGTTGCCCTTTTCTGATCAGTCACATTTAGGATCTAGCATATTAGTTCGGGGATTCTGTATGGACGTGGTGAAGGTGCCTTTGCATCGTATATATGTGAGGTCTGAATTAGTCACGGGATTTGTCAATGTGGGGGTACGTTCTGCGTTGCCAGTTCCAGGGGTGTCATTTATTTTAGGAAATGACTTGGCTGGAGGGAGAGT
Source organism: Xyrauchen texanus (assembly GCF_025860055.1). Lineage (NCBI taxonomy): Eukaryota > Metazoa > Chordata > Actinopteri > Cypriniformes > Catostomidae > Xyrauchen > Xyrauchen texanus. Next base: position 40,783,928 of record NC_068276.1, read on the forward strand.
GTTACCTGCACTAGAAGTAGTTGACAACCCTGTGTTGACTCCAGAATCAGAGGAATTAGCACAGACATACCCTAATCTTTTTTCGGCATGTGTTCTCACTCGTGCGCAGGTTAAAAAAAGATGAGGAGGTTGTGTTGGAGGATACCTTTTGTGTGTGTCTGAGTCTGGTGAAGTTGTTGCACACAGTGAACCTGTTAGTAAAGATAAGGAAGTTACAAGGGTCAGTAATGTTGTTCTGCCCTTATCAGTTACTCGTGAGAAAATTGTGGAAGCTCAGAAGATGGATGAAACTTTGTCGAAGTGTTTCGTTGCAGCAAGGGATGGTAAAGATAAGGGAGTTTCGTATATTATCGATGGTGGTTTGTTGTTACGTAAATGGCAGCCGACTACTACTGCGAGTGAGGAGGGTGTATCAGTATATCAAGTGGTGATTCCTTCCACATATCAGCCCTCCCGTACTTTCCCTGGCGCATGATCACGTTTTTCTGGACATTTGGGGGTTACTAAAACGTATGACCGTGTTTTGCGACATTTTTTCTGGCCTGGACTTAAGAAAGATGTAGCAAATTTTTGTCGTACATGTCACACGTGTCAATATATGGGAAAGCCGAATCAAGTTATTCCCCGGCACCACTGGTGCCTATTCCAGCACTAGGTGAGCCGTTTGAGAATGTAATCGTGGATTGTGTGGGACCGCTTCCTAGGACGAAATCGGGTAATCAGTATGTTCTCACGATCATGTGTTCTGCTACTCGATATCCAGAGGCTATTCCGTTACGTACAATTACTGCTAAAGCTGTAATTAAGTCCCTTATTAAATTTTTTTCTACTTTTGGACTGCCGAAGTTCGGTACAGACTGATCAGGGAACGAATTTCCTTTCCAAAGTGTTTAAGCAGGTGTTGAGCTCAGCTCAATATAAACCATCGTGTGTCAAGTCCGTATCATCCTGAAAGCCAGGGAGCCCTGGAAAGATTTCATCAAACGTTGAAATCAATGTTGAAAAAGTACTGTGTGGACACAGGTAATGAATGGGACGAGGGACTTCCTTTCGTTTTATTCGCTATCACGGGAGACTGTGCAGGAATCATTAAGGTTTAGTCCAGCTGACCTGGTCTTCGGACATTCTGTTAGGGGACCTTTGAAGGTGCTTAAGGAACAAATACTTGGTATTAGTAATGACTTGAGCCCGAAGGTTAATGTGTTGGATTATGTTTGCAGACTCGGGAGCGTGTGCAGAGCGCGTGTGACTTGGCGAAAGATTTTTTGTCTCGCGCTCAGAGTGATATGAAGAAACGGTTTGATAAAAAAACAGTTCTTCGTTCATTTTCCGTTGGAGACCAAGTGTTGGTGTTGTTACCTATACCAGGGTCGGCCTTGTCAGCACGCTTTGCAGGACCATATGAGATCGTGGCTAAAAGAAGTGAAACTGACTATGTTGTTAGAACACCTGACAGGAAGCGACAGCGAAGAGTCTGTCATATTAACATGTTGAAGACGTATTATTCTAGAGATGATGTGTTAAAATCACCTACGGATGAGACTGCAGGGTCCGCTATCTCTCCGGTGGCTGTGAATTGTCATGTGGAAGCGTCATCTTCTGGAGTATCGATCGATGAGGATGGTTTGATGCTACGAGTGATCCATTACCGTCAGCGGTTGTCAAACTCCGAGGTATTGAGCGATCTGTCAAATTTCCTGGTGGGATTAACGGAGCCACAGAAACAAGACGTGACCGCGCTCATTCATGGTTTTTCCGAAATTTGTGGTAATGTTCCTACACAAACACGGGTGCTGTACCATGATATCAATGTGAAGGATGCGCGCCCTATTAAGCAGCATCCATATAGAATGAATGCCACTAAGAGATCTTTAGTGAAAGATGAAGTTGATTATTTAGTAAGAGAAGATCTTGCTGAACCTAGTAGTAGCCCGTGGAGCTCACCGTGCCTACTTGTCCCGAAGTCAGATGGAAGTTATCGATTTTGCACGGATTACCGTAAGGTCAATGCTGTCACTGTGCCGGATTGCTTCCCTTTGCCTCGTATGGAGGATTGTATTGATAATTTAGGCTCAGCTCAGTTTGTTAGTAAACTAGATCTGCTGAAAGGGTATTGGCAGGTGCCTTTAACCCCTCGAGCTTCAGAGATTTCTGCCTTCGTGACACCTGATTCATTCATGCAGTACCGGGTTATGGCATTCGGGTTACGAAATGCCCCGGCCACTTTTCAAAGATTGGTAAATATTGTACTTGTTGGCGTTTCGAACTGCAATGCCTACTTAGACGACTTGGTGGTGTATTCGACTAGTTGGGCTGAACATGTGTCCTTGTTGGGAACAGTGTTCCAACGCCTTGAAAAAGCTTCATTGACCTTGAATTTGGCCAAGTGTGAATTTGGCAAGGCCACTGTCAGATATTTGGGAAAGCAGGTAGGTCAAGGTCAAGTTCGATCCGGTGGAAGCTAAAATTCTAGCCATTCTTGAGTTTCCGCACCTTCGACCAGGCGTGAATTGCGACGCTTTCTGGGATGGCAGGATATTACAGAACTTTCTGTAAGAATTTCTCCACTGTGGCTCGTCCTTTAACGGATCTGCTCAGTCCTTTGAAGACCTTTAGCTGGTCTTTGGAAAGTCAACAGGCTTTTGAAAATATTCAGGCATTGTTGTGTAGTGCTTCGGTGCTGTCCGCGCCTAATTTCACGGTGCCGTTCAAACTTGAGGTTGACGCAAGTGCGTATGGTGCGGGTGCAGTGCTTCTTCAGGAGAGTGCAGATGGAGTGGATCATCCCATTTGTTACTTTTCCAGGAAATTCAATAAGCACCAAATCAACTATTCAACCATTGAAAAGGAGGCGTTAGCTTTGCTATTGGCACTCCAGAATTTTGAAGTGTATGTTGGATCTACGGCATATCCAGTGATTGTTTACACCAATCATAATCCCTAACCTTTTTGTGCCGAATGTATAACCAGAATCAAAGGTTAATGAGGTGGGCTTTAATTGTCCAAAATTACAACATCGAAATCCGGCATAAGAAGGGTTCGGAGAACGTAGTAGCTGATGCGCTTTCAAGAGTTTGAGGCGTTAATCAGTGTGTATGAATATTGTCCATTGTCTGAGTTTTTTTTTTGTTTTGTTTTATCTGTCTTTTTTCCCTTGTGGAATTTTTGACAAACATAATGTTTTATCATGTTTGTTTTTTTTAGGGTGGGGATGTTACGTGCTCCGAGGATATGTTGTTCTTTTGTTGTTGTTTTTGCTTTCACTTTCTCTGCTATCATCTCTCAGGGCGGTGTTGTTGGCTGTCCGTCATCATTGTGACGCGCATCGGAATGGGCGTCATTGCTATAAGAGACTGACGTGGACAGGAAGAGGGGGAGAAGGAAGGAACTGTTTGTTTTCGTTTCGGGTCACGCTGTGATGGTGACATGTCTTGTTTTCTTTTTGTTTTGTTATCTAAAGTTTATGTTTTGAGTTAATAGTTTGTTAACGTTTCTTTTTGGATTACGTTGGGAACTTGAGTCTTTATGTTTCCTCCTTTTTGTTTCTTTTGTATTGCTTTACAACCGGTCAGGGAATAGTAATCCAGCAAGCATGTCACGTGACTTCCATTCATGCAACACCTAGGGAAGCACTCTGTTAATACAACAGGTAAGGAGCGGGTGCTATTTTTGTATGTTTTGAGTTTTTATGTAGAGTAGGTTAGCGAGGCGTGTTTCACCGCCGTCGATGTTGTTTTTTCCTTTCTTTGATGTTGTAGTTTTAGTGGGAATGGGAATGTAGTTAGAAAGTGGGTTTTGTTTTGATTATTTCTTTGTTTTAAGCCCCGTTCAGATTCCTACTCCCTGGGTACAGTATTTGTATTCGTTTTGTTTCTTTCTCCTTTGTGCACGTGGTTGTAATGAATAAATATATTCATGTATTGGACTTAAACCTCCTTATGTCTTCGTATCTTGTTGCTCCAGCATCTTAGTGGCGTTAACAGGGATAACTAATCTGGGAATATTAAACAATTATTTTATGTTGTGTCCCCTCATCCTCCGAGCTGTTTTAGGGACGTAACAACAGTACACAGGAAACAAAACAACACCCTTCCGGGACCATGGTGCTACATAAACCAACGCATGACAAACACAGAACCACATGAGACTACACAGACTAAATAACATACCTATATAAAGTGTACGTGCAAACAGTATGGGACAGTACAATAAATTAACAGGACAATAGGCAGTGAGAGACAGTGCAGCACCGACCAGTACATAGTAGTGCAAAAAGATGACAGTTTCTAAAAATGCCAAATGTAAACATAAGATTCTATGAGATAGTGTTCTATGCTCATAGCAGTTATTGAGGTAGCAGCCAGGTATAAAGTGACAATAATTAAAGTGCAACTCAGGACACGTGTGTTTGTGTGTCAGTCCAGTCTCTGAGAATTGAGGAGTCTTATGGCTTGGGGGAAGAAGCTGTTACACAGTCTGGCCGTCAGGGCCCGAATGCTTCAGTACCTCTTGTCAGATGGCAGGAGGGTGAAGAGTTTGTGTGAGGGGTGTGTGAGGTCATCCACAATGCTGGTTGCTTTGCGGATGCAATGTTTTTGTAAACGTCTTTGATGGAGGAAAGAGAGACCCTGATGATCTTCTCAGCTGTCCTAAATATCCTCTGCAGGGCTTTGCGGTTCAAGTCCCAAACCAGGCAGCGATGCAGCTGCACAGGACACTCTCAATAGTCCCTTTATAGAATGTAGTTAGGATGGGGGGTGGGAGATGTGCTTTCCTCAGCCTTCGAAGAAAGTAGAGACGCTGCTGGGCTTTCTTGGTAATAGACCCGATGTTGAGGGACCAGGTGAGGTTCTCCGCCAGGTGAACACCAAGGAATTTGGTGCTCTTGACGATCTCAACAGATGAGCCGTCGATGTGCAATGGAGAACGGTCACTCTGTGCTCTCCTAAAGTCAACAACCATCTCTTTTGTTTCGTCCACATTTAGATATAGGTTGTTGTCTCTACACCAGTCCGTTAGCCGCTGCACCTCCTCTCTATATGCTGACTCGTCGTTCTTGCTGATGAGACCCACCACAGTCGTGTCATCGGCGAACTTATAGATGTGGTTCGAGCTGTCCATTGCTGCACAGTAGTGAGTCTGCAGAGTGAACAGCAGTTGACTGAGCACACAACCCTGGGGGGCCCCAGTGCTCAGTGTGGTGGTGGTTGTAATTTAATAATTATTAAATAAATAATCCAAAATATGTTGCAAGACTGTTACAAGCAAAGGTCCAAGTAGGCTCAAGCAGACTCCATTATGTCTGCTCTCCCACTGATCATTATCAGCTTTTACTCTCCCTTTGCTTACACTGATCCAGCAACTAGTGGACCTCAGAGACTTTCCAGGTGGTGAAGGTAGCCACATGCAAAGCAAAGGGAGTAATTCACTCCATTCTCACATAGGAAAGACACATAAAGCCCATAAAATAGAATTTTCTTCATTAATTTATAGACAAACTGTTCTATAAATAAACATGCATATCCCTGCATGTATGATTCATCGCATGCATGATTATTACTGTCTTGTATAGTGTCTTTTGTACTGTATAAAATTTTGACAGAACCACTATGTAGCATCTGGACCAATCAGACACACAATTATTCATTAGAAGACTGTAACAAGCAAAGGTCCAAGTAGGCCCAAGCCGATTCCATTATGTCTGCTCCCCCACTGATCATTATCACACCTTTACTGGGTCAGCAAATAGCAGACCCCAGTACAATCCAAGCGGGGAGAGGTTAGCTGCATGCTAGAGCAAAGAATGCACAAAGATTAAAACACTCCTTTCCCCCATAGGAAATGGACACAAAGCCCAGAACAACAGACTTTCTTCATTAATTTATAGACAAACCTTGCTATAAATTCACATGTATATCACAAGGTATCGTACTAGTAACTAACTGAACTTAGGTTTAGTAAAAGAGGTAAACCCTTTGTAACAAAAGTTGCTTTTTAAATTAAGAATTTGATGGTTCTCTCAGATGGTGAAGTGACTCTTTTCATAACGTAATTTCCCCTATTCTGTTCCGGTTTAATTTTATTTTCATTTTTCCCTTTCCCATGTATAAGTGTTTCGTGCATATGTTTTTGTTTAGATTAGTTATGTGTTTGTATTTTAGTTAAATAAAGCTTTTGTGTACATTCTTGTGAGGTGATCCTGGTCTGCTAGTAAATCAATGTAATTTTAATGATTCGATCAAAGCTACATGCTACGAAAGAGTTATTTTTGTGTGGCCACAAAAAATATCCTTTCTGAGAATTGATAGACGATCAATACTGAGTGTTCGCTGGATGAACAGGTACATTAATTGTAATATTAATTCAGCTACATCAAGTTAATTCTATTAACTGATTCAAATGATCTTAATTAATTATAACGAGTTATGATTAATTATTCATGTTTCCCTTTTAAAGATATTTCACTGTGGTATATTTTGATAAATAATCTCATCCCTGTTTCTAAAAGATTTTGCTTCAAAGCTATACCTATATGTGTAATATTATTGTCAATAAGCCATGAGAATAATATTACTCCAATAAGAGAATTAATCACAATTCTCTTATTAAAGCTAATTCCCTACAGTAGAAATTGTGAGCTGATGCAACGAGATGCTGTATTACGATTTTAATGGTTGAGAATTTCATTCAGACAAATAATCTAGTTATTTGTAATTTATACAATTTATAACGGTTGTCAAACACGACTGATTCCATTATAAATATCCTTACATAGTAATGTAGAGATAGGACCATTTAATTGAATTCCTAGCTCACACATACTGTTTCCCTTACAAATAATGGTAATGTACACCACACTTTAACCCGTGCAGTGTACATTTATCATACCAAATTTGCTACATATATTGGTGTGAGTATCTGGGCACTTTACCTGATTACTGTTTATTTGTGCATTGTGTAGCACGCCAACGTTCATATGCATCGATGAAACTGTGTTTTCATTAGTGTGGGCCCAGATTGTAAATCACTGGTGTTGGTTGCCATGATGACGGAAGTTCACATGAAGTCCTAAAGATACTCTTCCGGGGCAATTTACCATGCATGCCCAAACTGCACAACACCGCAAAACTAACAAGTTAGCGAACTTTCACTGAAAATCCTAAATACGTTACAATTAGATAATGTAAAATTATTGGTATCATGCTTCCTATCAAATTAATCCTTGTGTGACGCCCTGCACATTGGTGTATATAACCTCCTTGTAGCATGCATTGTATGCTTGTTATTTTAATCAGAGCATAGAGGGGCAGATACAGCCAGCTTACCCCAATCATGCAAATGAGTCAGCTTCCAAACAAAGGAACTTTTTCCACTGGGAAATTGAACTTTTCTCATTGGTCAAGCCAAACTCAAGAGGATTGACCTACCTCAGGAGTTAAAGGGCACTGTCGGAGCGACCTCCCACTGTCTTCTGTCTTCTTCGCTCTTCTCTTGGCTGCTGTTCATGTGGGAATTGAAACACCTGGTCCGACTGAGAGTTCGCGAGCCTGCAGGCCTCAACACATCAAGACATGTGTAACTCATGGTTAATTGTAGACCTTTCTATTTGCCCACAGAGTTTACATCAACTGTAGTAACAGCAGCCTACATACCACTGCATGCTAATGCTAAGATTGCCACGTGCAAAGAACTGCATTCTGCTATCAGTAAACAACAAACTCTGCATCCCAAGGCAGCCTACATTGTCACGGGTGACTTCAACCACTTGAATTTAAAGACTGTACTGCCTAAATTCCATAAAAATGTATCATGCCCCACTAGAGGAGGAAAGATTTTAGACCAAGTCTACACAAATATAGCTGATGCGTACAAAGCTGCTCCCCTCCCAATCTAGGACACTCAGATCACCTCTCTTTGTTTCTACTGCCCAAGTATTTAGCACTCATCAAACGTGTGAAACCAACAGTAAGGACAGTCAAAGTGTGGCCAGAAGGAGCTGACTCGGCACTTCAGCAGCGTTTTGGAAACACTGAATGGAGAGTATTCGCAACTCAGGCCACCCACGACTCCCACACGGACATTGATTCATATGCCTCCTCCATTATGGACTGCATCAACTCAAAGATCAACAGTGTCACCACCCTCAAACGGATTACCACTTTCCCTAATCAGAAGCCATGGATGAACAATGAGGTCAGACTCCTGTTGAAGGCACGAGAGATTGCATTCAGATCAGGTGATGCTCAAGCCTATAGCTCATCCAGGGCTAAACTGAATAGGGGCATCAAAAAGGCCAAGCACAACCACAAGCTAAGGATTGAGGATTACTTCAAGAACAACTCTGACCCCCGACGCATGTGGCAAGGCATCCAGGCCATCACAGACTACAAAGCTACTAACTCCACCCCCCCGTCACTGACACCTCCTTGCCTGATGAACTGAACCACTTCTATGGCCGCTTCGATAGGGACAACAAGGAAGTGGCCATCAAGGCAGTGGTCTCTGCAGTTCACCAGCCCCTCACACTCTCCTCAACCGATGTGTGTGTGGCACTGAGCAGGATTAATGCACGCAAGGCTGCTGGTCCTGATTGTATCCCCGGACGCGTACTCCGGGCCTGTGCTGTGCAGCTGACTTAGGTTTGGACTGACATATTTAATCTGTCACTAGACCAAGCAGCTGTCGCCGGTGCCAAAACACTCCAATGCAACAAGCCTTAATGACTTCGTCCAGTTGCACTCACCCCCATCATTATGAAGTGCTTCGAGAGGCTAGTCCTGGCCCATCTCAAGATCTGCTTATCACCCTCACTGGACCCCTTCCAATTCACCTACCGTCAGAACAGGAGCACAGAGGATGCCATTTCTACGGCACTTCACTCTGCCCTGTCCCACCTTGACAATAGCAACACCTATGTGAGAATGCTGTTCATTCACTTTAGTTCAGCATTCAACACCATCATCCCCTCCATACTGATCACCAAACTCTGTGAACTGGGCATCAATTCCTCCCTCTGTAACTGAATTCTGGACTTCCTAACCAACAGACCTCAGTCTTTTAGCTTAGATAACCACACCTCCTCAACCATCACCCTGAACACCGGCATACCACAGGTATGTGTGCTGAGCCCTCTCCTTTAATCCCTCTTCACCTACGACTGCACACCTGTACATGGCTCTAACACCATTGTCAAGTTCGCAGACACTACGGTGATTGGTCTCATCAGTAACAACGATGAGATGGCCTACAGGGAGGAGGTCCAGCACCTATCATCGTGGTGCACTGACAACAACCTGGCTCTCAACACTAAGAAGTCCAAAGAGCTCATTGTGGACTTCAGGAAGTCTAAAGCTGGCACACACTCCCATTTCTATCAATGGGACTGAGGTGGAGCGTGTACCCAGCTTCAAGTTTCTGGGTGTCCACATCTCTGAGGACCTCTCTTGGACCCTCAACACCTCTACCCTGATCAAGAAGGCTCACCAGCGTCTCTTCTTTCTGAGGAGACTCAAGAAGGTCCACCTGTCTCCTCAGATCCTGGTGAACTTCTACCGCTGCACCATCGAGAGCATCCTCACCAACTGTGTCTCAGTTTGGTATAGCAACTGCTCTGCCCATGACCGGAAAGCACTGCAGAGGGTGGTGAAAACTGCTCAACGCATCACCGGTTCCTCGCTCCCCTCCATCGAGGCCATCTAGGGTAAGCGATGCTTGCGTAAGGCGCACAGCATCATCAAAGACTGTTCCCACCCCAACCACAGACTGTTCACCCCACTCCCCTCTGGGAGGCGTTTCAGGTCTCTCCGCACCCATACCTGCAAGTTCAGAGGAAGCTTCTTTCCAGCAGCTGTCACCCTACTGAACTCCAGCTCTGTATCCCGGTGACAATTGACTAACACCCTGGACACTACCCTATCCCACCCATTCTGTTCTATTATTTATTTAAATGTACATACTGTAATTACACCTATACATAGCAATATTCTACTACTCTTCATACTATTCATCCTGTACATACACTTATTCTTACTTCTCTTATAATGTTACCACACTGCACATAGCTGTACATACTGTACATATCTATCTATATGGTTCATACAGATTATCCATATTTACTGTTTTTCTTACTATATATTCTGCTAATACACTGCATATATCTATATTATTCTACTACTATTTTAAATGTCACTGCTACTACATTGCACATGTCTGTGCATGTTGTTCATACACTGTTCATATTACATAGCCATATTTATTCTGCTCTTATAACACTGCAATATATTTCTGCATTGCACCACCTGTCTATACTTGATTATCACATTGCACTTTTCTGCTTTTTTGCACATCTGGTTGGACGCAAACTGCATTTCGTTGTCTTTGTACTTGTACTCTGCACAATGACAATAAAGTTGAATCTAATCTAATCTAATCTAACTTCCTCGACCATAAACGTCTCAAACTTACACTGCAAGTTCACCATCATTTCTTCATTCAATTGATGAAAATGATTGCAACTTCAGCACCATCCATTTCCCATGTATGCATGATTTGTGTGTAGATGTTTGTTTAGATTAGTTATGTCCATGATTTAGTTAAATAAAGCTTTTTTGTACATTCTTGAGAGTTGATTCTGGTCACTGTCAATTTAAAGATTTGATAACATCCACATGCTTAGAGTTATTTTTCTGTGGCCATGAAAAATATTCTTTCCGAGAGTTGATCAATACTGAGTGTTTGCTGGACGAAAAGATTAACTGATTGTAATATTAACTCTACTTAAAGTTAATTATATTAGCTGATCCAAATATTTATAATTAATTATAATGTGTTGTGATTAATTAAAGAATATTTGACTGTGGTGCATTTTGATAAATAATCTCGTCACTGTTTTTAAAAGATTTCACTTTTTAATTTCACTTTTTAAAGCTATTACTCCAATAAGAGAATTACTCATAATTCCCTTGTAAAGCTAATTCCTTACGATATAAATTGAGTGGATACAACGAGATGTTGTATTATGATTTCAATGGTGGAGAATTTTATTCAGACATATAATCTAGTTAAAGTAAATCTAATTTATATTGGTTGTAGAGTGTGACTAATTCCATTACACATTTCCTTACATAATAATATAGAATAAGTACAGTTTAAATTTAATTCCTAGCTCACACATACTGTTTCTCTATATATAATGGTGGAGGTATGCGTGCACTTTAACCCATCCAGTGTACATTTATACTACCAAATTTGCTACAATGCACAGCAACGCCAACAAAGCAATGGGTATGCTGGATATCCTGATTCATATCCAATATTCAGACAGCTCAGTCATCCCCACTGTGGTGTTAAATGGCTTATGTCATTTTAACCACAAACCACTGATTTGTGTATTCAAAATGATTTATCATTGTTAAGGTGAATGGCACAAAGCTTTTGCATGTTTATTTCTTTGACAAGAAGTTAGGAGGCATAATCCAATCTGGGTGACTTAATATTCTAAGAGAAAATGGCTATAACAATAAATGTGTATGTTGTAGGTTTATGCATAAAAACAGTCATTTTTGAAACCATGATCAGCACCACCTGAGCCACATATACAATAACAGCCTTTGGAGGTGTCCAGGGTCCTGCTGAAGCATTACTGTGTGGGTGAAACAAGCTTAGGATAATGGAGACTGGAGTGGGTGCTTTTATCACCTGCTCTTTGCATTCGTTTGATCTCCAACATTGTTTTCTTTGTCTGCCAGCCAAATAATATTCATGTAAGCTTGTCACTGATATTACTATGAGATTCACCCAATGGCAGTAATTTCTAGGTGTTTGAACTAACAGATGGGTTCTGAGATTCTAATACTCCACAACACCTCACATGGTGAACTTCATTTTCATATGCACAGATTTGATTGACAAATGCACAGATTTGATTGACAAGAGGCAATGAGAGCCTGTAGTGAAAGTTTGCTTCTGCACACTCTTCTCAGGGTCCACAACTGTGTGACACATTGCGAAGACCAGTTACTCCAATTCCTAAAGCATCATTACAGCAATCCTATTGCTCTTGAGCATAGAACAAACTTAAATCATGTTGGCACCCAATTTAAATGGAAAACTCCAATGCAAAACAAATTAACTGTAGCAGGAACATCACAGCAGCCCATTTGAAGCCTTGACTGAAGAACAGCTTGTCCAGAAGACAAGAGCTCTTATACAAAGATGAGCTCCTGAATGTTTAACAAAACACCCCAAAGAGACACCACATCTTATAAACTTCCTTTCACATGTGACAACATTTATTATCTTCCATTACTGAAAGAGAGCAGAATAAAGATCATATCCCACTCTCGCTTTATTTTGCCAATGTCTTTCTCTCTTTTTCACCACTTCTTTTTTCAGCACTTAAAAAGACAATGATATTGTAAAGCAGTTCAATGGAAAGGAGGTGAGAACTGGCTTGACAATACCAATCATATTTTTATTAAAGAACTAAAACCAAAATACACAAACACACATATAGGACAGACAGCTGCTCGTAAATGCTCTCTGTCGCAATACCGTCCGCTGCTTGCCTTTATCCCTATCGGAGGCTTAATTTGCCTGATAATGGGGCTGGGTGGGTAAAATCACTACCCGGCCACGCCCTCTGTCCTGTCACATTCCTCCCTCGTTCTCTCAGGCTGGGGAGCCCCTGGCATGAGGTACACCCCCCTCATTCCCTGGGGAAGGGCATGCCTTATGTATCTGCCAGCAGGTCATCAAAGTGAGCCCCTGCCTGCTCAGCATTTCAGCTGCTGGTAGGGGTCTTATCCACCCCTGGTAGCGGCCCTGACCACTCCAGGCAGTCGGTTAGGAGCCCCTTCTCCCCTCTCGGTCTGTGGCCATTCCTCCGCTTCCAGGCAGCCAGGCTCCTCCCTCCCCTGGAAGATGGGGGGGCTCCGTTGGGGTTGATGGTAGCGGTGAGAACTCCACTATGGCATATCTGAACCCTGCCTGTTCCTCCATTACCTTCTCGTTCGTTGTCTCAACTGTTGTGATGTCGCTGATATTTCCCGTGTTCTGATGTTCGCTCCAATGCCTGTCTTCCCGTGTTCATTCCTGCCGTGTTTTCCCAGTTCCTGTGCCCTTGAATGTTTTCGTGTTTTAGTTTCTGTTTGCCCATCGTAGTAGTTTCATTTGTTCCTGTCTGTTTATTTTCACTCTGTTCAATAAACCCGCACATAGATCCAAACTCCCTGTCTACCTCCGCCTTCCTCCCATAACACAAATAAAGAAAAACTTTTGTGAGGGTAGCTATTTAGATATAATTTTTTGATCTATAGAAGTTTATGCACGACACCTCCTGCTACATTACCAGGAAAATCATCCTCCGTTCTTATTGTGGATTCTAATAGTTCCAGGGCAAGACAGAACAATAAAGGGGAGAGAGGACAGCCTTGCCAGGTTCCCCTACCAAAAGAAAAGAAAATCTGAAATGAATCCATTAATTTGCACTGCCACTACCGGTTGTTTATAAAGTAACTTAATCCACCAAATAAAAGTGTTCCCAAACCCATACATTTCCAAAATATTAAAAATATAGTCCCATTCCATCCTATCAAATGCCTTCTCAGCGTCAAGTGAAATGGCAGCAATCAGGGTCTGATCATTCGCTCAGACCAAGTGGGGTTTATATGTGGTCATTCACCCAACGTGCCCAGTAGTCTATAGGATAACTCCTCAAAAACCTCTACTCATGAAATGAGGGCGCATCAGGCGAATTCCATCCTCTGAGAATCACCTGCCTGCCGAACAAGTAAGGACCCAATTTTTTACGTGTTTATTTATTATATTAATACCCGCCCCATCACCCAAAATACAAAGTCTGGGGCATAATAAAATCTAGAAAAAAAAAGACCTCACAGACAATACTCTGAACCCCCAACCAAAATTCTTGTATCTCAACACAGGAACAAAAATACATGGGCCATGTCCCCATCATCCAACTGGGATCGCCAGCAAGTAGGTGTGTCTTTAAGGCCAAGATTATACAGTCTAGAGGGGTCCAATAAAACGATGCAGTATCTTAAATTGAATGAGGCGCACCCTTGCATCCCTAAACATAGTCTTGACATTTTTTTTTTAAATCCTACAATAATCTCCATCTTCTAGTGCTATTTTCAAGTCTCTCTCCCATAAATCCTTAAGAGATGTCTGCCATTTTAAGGGGCTTTGTACTACACCCAAAGTGGTAGAGAGTAGATGGCGCAGCAGTCTACAGTCAATACCTGAAGTATTGAGATCTGGGAATCCCAAACCGCTTTATAATATTTTCAAAGGATCTCAATGCTCCATTTTCATACAGATCACCCAGCGTAGCAACTCCCTTCTCAATCCATTCTGTCAGCAAAAAGGGGACTTGTTAGGCAAGGCCTTAATTACTTCACCAAGCTCCTCCAAGGTTATCTAAGAATCAAGAGAATTGTTTTGCTCAGTCGTTAATTTAGGGAGCTCTAATGTTCCACAAAGTTTCTAATATCTTCATCAATAGACGTAGATGTGGAACTATAAATATCAAGAACGATTTAAAGACATTATTAATATCAATGACTGAGGTACAAATTTCAACACCAGAAGATTTCACTGAGGGAATGGTAGATTAGATTAGATTCAACTTTATTGTCATTGTGCAAAAGTACAGAGCCAATGAAATGCAGTTAGCATCTAACCAGAAGAAAAAATAGCAATATATATATATATTAGGGCTGTCGATTTAACACGTTAATTCAGTGCGATTTACAGTGTGACAAAAAATAACACGTTTAAAAAAATGTACGCAATTAAATCGCACCATAATAAGGAAGATTCCTTAGAAATGCAAGCTTGTAATACCACCTCTTTACTCCAGAGGGCAGTTTATACAGTGAAGAAAACAACCCACAACACAGACATGTGTTAGGTTCTTGCGTTCAAAACACTTGAAGGAGCTCAAATGCAAACTAAGGGATCTCAAGATGTGTTTAAAGATTGAGTATTAAACTGTATTAAACTATATTTAACTTGATACAGTGAACTAAACATTTTATGTTTATGATGCAACACACCCAAGACGCCTGATGCAGGTGTAGATTGACGGACTCTTAAACAAGCCCTCATAATAAATCTCCAACTGATTGACAAATTCACTTGTGAAATGGATTGCTGTGAACTGTATGCGAATGATTGACTTATGCTATAATATGGTAGTAAACAATACATTCTATTCTAAAGGCACTTTTTCTATTGTCTTATGAATGATTCACTCTTCTGCTACAAGAATGTAATGCATTTTAATTATCTGAATATTTTTATTTTAGATATATATATATATATATATATATATATATATATATATATATATATATATACATACACACACACACTCACCTAAAGGATTATTAGGAACACCTGTTCAATTTCTCATTAATGCAATTATCTAATCAATCAATCACATGGCAGTTGCTTCAATGCATTTAGGGGTGTGGTCCTGGTCAAGACAATCTCCTGAACTCCAAACTGAATGTCAGAATGGGAAAGAAAGGTGATTTAAGCAATTTTGAGCGTGGCATGGTTGTTGGTGCCAGACGGGCCGGTCTGAGTATTTCACAATCTGCTCAGTTACTGGGATTTTCACGCACAACCATTTCTAGGGTTTACAAAGAATGGTGTGAAAAGGGAAAAACATCCAGTATGCGGCAGTCCTGTGGGCTGAAAATGCCTTGTTGATGCTAGAGGTCAGAGGAGAATGGGCCGACTGATTCAAGCTGATAGAAGAGCAACTTTGCCTGAAATAACCACTCGTTACAACCGAGGTATGCAGCAAAGCATTTGTGAAGCCACAACATGCACAACCTTGAGGCGGATGGGCTACAACAGCAGAAGACCCCACCGGGTACCACTCATCTCCACTACAAATAGGAAAAAGAGGCTACAATTTGCAAGAGCTCACCAAATTTGGACAGTTGAAGACTGGAAAAATGTTGCCTGGTCTGATGAGTCTCGATTTCTGTTGAGACATTCAGATGGTAGAGTCAGAATTTGGATCCATCATGCCTTGTTACCACTGTGCAGGCTGGTGGTGGTGGTGTAATGGTGTTGGGGATGTTTTCTTGGCACACTTTAGGCCCCTTAGTGCCAATTGGGCATCGTTTAAATGCCACGGCCTACCTGAGCATTGTTTCTGACCATGTCCATCCCTTTATGGCCACCATGTACCCATCCTCTGATGGCTACTTCCAGCAGGATAATGCACCATGTCACAAAGCTCGAATCATTTCAAATTGGTTTCTTGAACATGACAATGAGTTCACTGTACTGCACCACCTTTGTTCAGACTTTGGTCTGTTAGTGAGAAAGTCCACGGTCCAGTTGCAGAGGGAGGGGCTAATGCCAAGATCAGTGAGCTTGGAGATCAGCTTGGATGGGATCACAGTATTGAAGGCAGAACTGAAATCAGTTAATAGCATCCTGACATGCATGTTGTTTTTGTCCAAGTGAGTCAGGGCGGGGTGAAGAGCTGAGGCGGTAGCATCATCAGTTGACCTGTTGAGTTTGTAGGCGAACTGATTTGGGTCCAGTATTGGAGCAGGCATGTTTTCAGGTGGGAGAGGACCAGCCTCTCAAAACACTTTGCTATGATGGGAGTAAGAGCAATGGGGCGGAAGACATTGAGGGCCACTGCAGCAGAATGTTTTGGTACTGGTGCAATGGTGGCTGTTTTGAAGCAGGTGGGGACAAAGGCCTGGGCCAAGGAGAGGTTTAAAATGTTGGTGAAGACATCAGCCAGCTGTTCTGCACAGGCCTTGAGCACTCGGCCCGGGATGCCATCAGGGCCAGCTGCTTTATGTGCATTCACTCTGCTCAGGGAGGAGCACATGTCACTGGAGGAAAATGTGAGCAGCAGATCGTCAGGTGGGAGCTCAGCTTTTATGGGTGGTTCTGTGTTTCCACCAAGCGTGCCGCAAAAGCCCTCAAAAGTGAGGCCAAAATGTCTCGATCGCCCCCCGGTGACTGCTCCTAGTATAGATCATAAACCCCGCTTCCCCATGTTATTCAACGGGACGTGAGACCAAATAAACAATTAAATTACACTTCACATATCTTTTTTCCAAAAATAGTTTCTGTCATTTACTGTAGTTTCTATCACGTTGATGTCATTTCAAGTGTTTGTTTTCAAAATAAGTTTGTTTTTAGTTAGTTATTCGATGCTATAAAAACGGTGCTGTGACATCATGTTTGACAGCTGTGATTGACAGGTTCTCTGAGCGAAGTAGTCACTGAAGCACCAACTGACTTTTTTCGGGATCTTCGGAGGACTGAGGAGATTGGAGGTTTAAATTTAATATCTACATTTCTATAATTAATTATTTCAATTATTTTTTGTGATTGATTCAGCGAGAGTGAGGGCGGGGCCTTGATTTTGCGGCTTTACTTCCTGGAAGATGATCTTGTAACGGTCACAACAAAGGGATTACGGTAATTATGGGGTGTGATACAGTTGCGCAGAGAGAGCGTAAGAGAAGGTGTGTAAAGTGGAGGATGTGAGGAGATAGTTGCTCTCAACTTGTATTTCTTTTGTTTCCCTTTTATTTCGTGTGATTAAGTTGGATGTTATACGCTTCCCCACTCGCCTTAATGTATGTGGAGGAGGTAGCACTCTTTTTTTTGGACATTTTATTAAATGCAGGTTGAAATGCTGACACCTGTTTGTCTCATGTGTCTCCTTCTCGTGTGAGGTATATCTATTTTCCCTCCTTGAGACACCTCTAACATCCAACCTCCGTTACAATCGATACCACTGTGCAATGTGGGTTTAGCTTTAGCTTAGCCCGCAGGCCGCCCTGCTTACCCCATCTTTGTTTGCGCTTGCGGCAGTGGCGACGGGCACTTCATGTCAGACTGGCTGACTCACTCGAGTCTGGAAACTGGAGTAACTCTGGAGGTAGCAGATGGAGGTTTGATTTTGTATCCACTGCTGTTTTTGTGCAGCGAAGTTTGATGTTCAATAATGTGTGGGAGCTGTATGAAGTTAGTGCAAAGTTGAGACGAACAACTGAGCTGAAAATAACTAGGAAAAAATAACTAATTTGCAAAAACTGGAGAGATGCTGAACCTCGCGTTGTGCATGCGCCGCCATTATGAAAGACTCTCTCTGCTTTATATATCTAGTCAAAGTTTTCCTACTTTGTCCACTGACTCAAAGTATAGCTGTCTTGCCCTGAATAACCAAACCTCCACTTTCCACGATAAAATAGTATTATATCTGTATTTCATTCGGGTCAATTCTCTGAGGCCATAAGACGACATACGGCGCTTCAGCTCTGCCTCTGCACTTTTAATATTTCCTTCCAACTCCACAAGTTCTCGCTTTGGATATTTTGATGAATGAGGCATACTGTATTATCCAACCTCTAAGAACCACCTGAAGTCCCTCCCAAGCCACACCCACTTAAGATAATGAGGACCAGTTGGTCTCCATATACACATTGATTTCAGACTTTAACAATTTGTTGGAAATCAGGATTTTGCTAAAGGGATACATTAAGGTGCCAAGTATATGATTTCTATTTCTCCGTATGTGGCAGCACCTCTAAACTCATCAGGGCATGATCTGAGACTAAGATGTTTCCAATTGAACAATCCACAACAGATAAAATGAGGGATTTTGATCCAAGAAACATCTATTCAAGAATAAATCTTATGAACTGATGAAAAAAAATTATAGTCCCTACCAGATGGGTTCAAAAGTCTCCAAATATCTGTAAGACCAATAATTGTACACATCCTGTGAACCATCAATGTTGCTCTAGGGGGCGTACAAACCTTTGGTTCACTATGATCAAGGACTGAATCCATCGATAGATTAAAATTCTCCTCCCAATATTATATCATGAGGGGAGCCAGTGACTTGCAACATCCCTTCAAGATTTATAAAAAAGCCCTGATCATCAGCATTTGGTGTGTTATATTAGCCAAAATCAGCCTTTGCCCCTGGATTTCAGCTAAAAGAATAATAAATCTTCCAAATGTATAATTTTCTGTTTGAGAAATTTTAATTGTAGATGTTTATTTATCAATTTAATCACTCCCCTGCTTTTCCTCGAGCCAGCACTGAAGAAAACATGTCCACCCCATATCTTACCAAATTTTCCAGCTTACTGCGGTGAAAGATGAGTTTCTTGTAGAAACACTTTATAATATTTTTTTCTTTTTATGGAGTGCCCCAACCCATTCACATTCCACATGGAGAGAGATAACACACTCATATTAATATTTGACATTTTTATATAATAGAAAAAAATCGATTGTGTCAAAAATAAAATTATAAAGACCACATTTCAACATTAGTGCAAAAACAACAAAACCCCAAACACCCCAACAAACGAACAAAAAAATGTCATAACCATGAAAATACAAGAAAAACTGATGTTGCAGTACACTCCTCATGTACTTATTGAGATTTACTATTTATAATTAATTGATCTGAAAAGGTCCATAATATTATATGGTCACATAATATATACTCAAGTTTAACCCATTGCTCACCGGCTTCTGGCATTTCATTCTTCCTTCAAAGAGACTAGATTTAATTAAATCCTCAGAATAAAATCTAAGTACTCATCATTCAGTGCAGGAATAAATCGACTATCAAAAGGGAAGGCAATTCGCTCTCCTCTTCTCTCAGTAGGCAAGGTCAATTAGAGGAGGACATGGATTGGCAACCAAAACTGACACCAAAGATTGACTATAGTGATTACAGGCATGCAGATGGGAAGCTTTAAAGGCTATTAATAATGATTTATATAATTAATTAAAAGTAAGAAAGGAGAGTGTGCTTGAAACATTAAATAAGTTGGCCACATTAACAGGCAGAAGCTAGTTAGGAACCTCAAATTACTGTGGTGATACAGATAAATAAAAGGGTTTTATTGCCATTTCATATGCCATAAAAACACTACAGCCTTTTAGTTAGGTGTAAATGGATAAATTCTTTTAAGAAAAGATTCTTACTTTTCAAATTATTTTCTCTTTTATCTATAATATATATGCAAATAGTTCTTCACTGGCTTTTATTTATTTTCTTGCATGTATACTTAAGCAATGTGGCTTGACAAACTCTTCTTGACATATTTATGATTTTCAACATATGCTGGAACCTGGATTTCCACCCCAGGTTTATGGTTTCTAATTGTAATTTCTAGTTTTTAATACATTTTTAATAAGACTACAATAAGACCATCTAATAAATTAATACAGAAATATAACATTACAGAAATGTGAATGCATGTGTAAAAAAAAAAAAGAGAGAGAGAGAGAGAGAGAGAGAGAGAGAGAGAGAGAGAGAAATGGGATCTTTCAGACAAATCAATCGACAGAGAAGTTAACATTAAAAACGAAGTCATGTTGTCTGGTACAGGAAGTAGGAGGCTCCTGAGGGTTCGCAGATTAAATGTGGCCATGTGGTACGGTGAGACTTTGTTACACTGTATTATGGACAGAGCTGTGCTTTCATGCATGTTGTATTACCCAGCAGACAAGGAGTAGAACCAGACCAGTCAACTGCCCCTGCGTGGTTCATGTCTCAGTTGGCTCAGATCTGGAAATGATACATTTTGCCTAGAGCAAATCTTTTCGAGGGGTTCAAACAAAATGTGTGCTTCAGCAGCATGGGAGAGCCTCTCTGACCTCCATCAAACAATCCTCTGGTTGCTGTCTTACGCTAAGACCTCTTAATGCCTCTCTTCAATTTTGTGGGTCTGTCTCTAACGGGAACAGGGTTATACATTACGTCTGATGCCCAGTTCTTTTCACCCCCTCCAAGCCTCACTAGTCCAATGTGGGATTTGAATTTAGAAAGTGTTATGATACCCCTTGACAGTCCAGCAGGTGTGCTACTGTGCTCAAGTCAGGGTTAGCATTGCCTTCACAGATGACAGCGAATGACAGTGAAGGTGATTTGTATTGTGTATGTTGTGGGACTCAATGTCTATGCCTTTAAAAAGCCTTTTATCTCAGTGGTGTATTCAGAGGCAAACTCAGACTGTTTTATTCAGATGCTCATTTGCCAATAAGTTTTTTGAAAAAAGGGATTTTTTTGAAAATCGGCAACTTTTCATCAGTTCTGAAAGCACAGTAGGTACCCTTCTAGATTGGAAATTTGATATGCAGTTACCTCACAAAATGTCCAAGCACTTGGGGGTTGTTGTAACGAATTGTAGCTGGCAATGGCAAGGACGAAGACGATGACAAAGGAGTGAAGAACCCAAGTGCAGTTTATTTAAATAAATGTCAAATCAAAAACCCTAACTATAAACATGAATAAAACTCAACATAAACTTGAACTTAAACATGAACTAGAATAGACTTAAACTTGACATGAATTTATGTGCTACACAAACAAACATCAATACTAGACAAAGGACAATGGTAAACATGAGGGCTTAAATACATGACATGGGGAAACAAGATAACAAGACTGATAACCTTAAACCAATGACAGACTAGAACTGATAAGACAATAAACCAATGAAAACAAGACACGTGAACATGGAGGGAAACATGTTCACATGACAAGAGAAACAGGAACTAGAATGCCAAAAAAAACAAAAAAACACATCTAAACATGACATATCCCCTCTAGGAGCGGCTCTAGACTTCCCAAAACAAAAACATAGTGTTCAAGAGGGAACAGGAGGAATGTGGGGGGGATTATAACAACTTGACGGTGCAGGGCGTGGAGAATGGGATCAAGGTGGAGTACGGGGGGGGCGAGGACCAAAGTGGAGTTGTAGGGATGGAGGTCCCCTGTGGAGCAGGGGCGGGCCTGGACCGTGGAGCGGAGGCGGGCCTGGACCGTGGAGCAGACTGAGGTTCGTCTGTGACATGGCATGGAGTAGTCTGAGGCATGGCTGTGACATAACATGGAACAGGCTGAGGCATGGCTTTGTCATGGAAAGGAGGAGTCTGAGGTGTGACATGGCATGGAGCAGTCTGAGGCATGGCAGTGACATTGCATGGAGTAGTCTGAGGTTCAGTTGTGACATGGCATGGAGCAGGCTGAGGCGTGACTTGGCATGGAGCAGGCTCAGACGTGGTTGTGACATGGCATGGAGCAGGCTGAGGCATGGCTGTGACATGGCATGGAACAGGCCGAGGCATTGCTGTGACATGGCATGGAGCAGGTGGAGGCGTGTCTGTGACATGGCATGCAGTAGGCTGAGGCGTGGCTGTGACATGGCATGGAGCAGGCTGAGGCATGGCCGTGACATTGCATGGAACAGGCCAATGCGTGGCTGTTACATATCATGGAACAGGCTGAGGTGTGGCTTTGTCATGGCAAGGAGCAGGCTGAGGTGTGACATGGCATGGAGCAGTCTGAGGCATGGCTGTGACATGGCATGGAGCAGGCAGAGGCATGGCATAGAGCAGGCAGAGGCATGGCATAGAGCAGGCTGAGGCGTGGCATGGAGCAGGCTGAGGCGTGGCTCTGACATGGCATGGAGCAGTCTGAGGCATGGCTGTGACATGGCATGGAGCAGGCAGAGGCATGACATGGAGCAGGCTGAGGCGTGGCTGTGACATGGCATGGAGCAGGCTGAGGTGTGACTTGGCATGGAGCAGGCTCAGACGTGGCTGTGACATGGCATGGAACATGCCGAGGCATTGCTGTGACATGGCATGGAGCAAGTTGAGGCATGACATGCCCTGGAGCAGACTCAGGCATGGCGGTGATATGCCCAGAAGCAGACTCAGGTGTGGTGGTGACATGGCCTGGAGCTGACTCTGGCATAGACAGAGACTCTGGAATGACCTCTGTGATCGGGAGCAAGGACTGAGACTTGGAAACGACCTCTGTAGTCGTGAACATGGGCAGAGACTTGGAAACAACCTCTGTGGTCGTGAACATGGGCAGAGGACTTGGAAATGACTTCCGTGGTCGTGTCTCAAGTTTCATTAAATAATACAAAAATAATAATAAAAAAGTAATATTTCTGTGGTCTCACACATAAAAAAAATCTTAAACAGCAATTTTCACATTCAGTTTTGTTTCCTTCTCCCACAATTATAAATTTATTTAGATAAGAAAATGTATCCCCAATGAATGGTACAGAGTATATGATTTAGCTCATGCCAGTGCATTTCCATTGGAAAAATGCATCTATTTTTCAGAATGCAGTGTTTGTCATACAATTAATTTGGACCCAGATGACATGTTCAGTGTCACAGCTAATTAGGAGAGTAATACATATTCTCATTAATAACTGTCACGACAGGCTAGGAGTGATTTGGCCCATAATCATGCTGGACAGCTCAGAGAGTGTGGAGACATGGAAGAATGGAATGTAGGAGGGGGGAAACAGCGGAGAGCATTTTGCAAATCAAGTAACTCATTGCCCCAGATTCTTCCAGAAACAAACACATCTGAAAGATTCTATATTTTCCATGGCCATACATGTCACAAAAGAAAAGTGGGCACATTATAAATCAACTACCCATACGCACATGCAGGCAGACATTTGATGGACATACTGTATGCATTTGCAAGCATATATACAAGTTATTGTGCTTAACATTTTCATAAAGAAACAGGTCTGGCATGAAGTAATTGTGTGGGGAATGGATAAACTGACAATAGACAGTAACAATGAGACAATTAAACCCTTCTTAAATATTACATTTGTATAAACTTCATAGCTTGGTGCTCTGTGTTTTGATACAAATCTGAATATCAGTTGAAGCTCCAAGGAGAGGGGTAGGGCTTGTACACCTTTGCGAAATGAGGACTAGCCTTTTTGTCGATTAACATTTTCTAAAGAGGTCAGAAAACAAGGAGACTCAATGGCATCCCCATAGCCCAGACACATCCATATTTATGAGGAAAGAGAAACACAGGAACATGGAGTCCTTCAATACCTCCTTGACCTCCTTAAAATGAAGAGTGCATTTAAACTATTTATAAACAGATTTCTGACTGCCTGCTGTTTGTATTAAATCACATTCTCTACCTTGCTGACATAATAATTACTATATTATTAACTTTAAAAAAAATAAAAAATTTCAATGGTTCTTTGTAGCACCTTAGGGCCGGCAAAGTAACCTCTTCTAATCAAGGACCTTTTTCTGCAGTGTAAGGTGGTTTAGTTTGCCTTTTATGTGATCCTCTGGAAGAAAAAAAAAGCTATTTGTCACATTATAGTTACTTCAGATCAGTGTACAGTATAAGTTGTACAAGGTTTCCAAAGCACAGATGTATATTCACTGTGCAATATGATCATTTATATGTGTATTCTTGCATAAAGTACAGTTCTAGTAAAAGTGCATTTGCTTATGTTTGCATAGCCACCAAAACATACAATACTAAAATATTAACAGCATGTAAAATGTTCTTTTCAAAGAGAAACCTTTGACGTCAACTGACTGACGTGATGGACATTCTAATTTTATCATTGTTTAATAATACTCCTCACAGAGGACACCAAAGAGCACCTTTGGCACTATCAAGCAGAAGCGGATGGCTTCTGCACAAGCGTCAAAATTGGATGCTTAGGGAATGAGTTGTGAAACCATGTATACTGAATTCATGGAATTAATCGATTAATTGTGTTGCATTTATAGTCAGTGAAGGACACAAAAAAAAAATTCAGAATGCAGCTCATAAATAAAATGCCATAAAATAAACCTCAAAACACCGTAAAACCATCCTAAAATTTAGGGATGTGCCTGAAGCTGAATGCATTTTCGGAAAGGCACAGATAATGACTTCAAAACTAAAATTACTCTACTAATTCTTCTGAATAATAGAAAAATAAAATACAACATGCACAGAGATAAAGCATTTTTTTTTTTTTTTAAATAAATAAATATAAAATGATAACCCAATGGTGAGATTATGAATGTAGTGTAAACTTTATGATTTAATATGTGCAAGGTGTGATTTCAAGTTTGGATACATTTCAATTGTAGACTTCATGTCTTTTACTTTTCGTAAGGTAAATATATACAACCCTAAAAGTCTCAAAAACACAAGCAACACCACAGGTAACTACAAAACTGATTTTATTGTTTTACAACATTTACCATAAAATAATGAAAAAACTGGCCATGTCAAATACAATAACAGATAAAACACCAAGTTACCATTTATAAATAATTCACCCTCATTTTTTACTCAACCTGTACTAATGCACAGTATAAAAAGAATAGTTCGTTCATAGGGCTCCACAAGAGTCACACTTGCAATATTAAACCTCAATATTGACAAAAAAAACAAGTCTTATCTTTCTTCACATTAGTCTCTCATTCCATTCATGTTCTTCAAGTGTGTCCAAGTCCCAAAACTGATTTTTTCAATGTCCTATTCCCATTGCAGAAAAACTCCCAAGTGTAGTCGAGCGTCCCACATCACCACATACGACCACACCCCTGCTGCAACAACAAACACACGAGTTACCACGTCAACAGAGCATGGTAGAGTCACACACCCAATCAACTAAAATAGGCAAAAGCACATCCCTCTCATACATGGTTGCTGAGCATTGTTATATTGTAACATCTTCCTCTACTCTCATTTACAGGACTGGCATGAGATCGATCGGCTCACCGAACCTCCGCGACAGGTTCATTGCAAGCAACAAACACACACGAGTCCCCACGTCAGTGCAGGGTAAAGCTACACATCCAATCGACTTGGATAGGTACATGTAGTGATGCACCAATACCACTTTTTCTCTTCCGATTCCGATATTGGAAATCTCAGTATCAGCCGATATGATTCTGATCCAATACCAGTGTAATTTTTTTGCACAATCAGTTTAGAATATCTTTACCATGGGTGTGCAGCGAAGCCATTATCTGTATTTGTATCTGTATTCATATGACAAAATTATCTGTATCTGTCTCTGTATTCGGATAGAACTGGGTGTGGGAGGGGCTTAACATGGAAGTGCATCAAAACTAAATGAAATGCACATTTTTAAAAGTTACTCTTACATTTATAGTTTCTATTAATCAAGAATGCCTTTTATATGCCTTTTCATACTAATACCCTAATAATAATTATTATTATTACTTTTATTTTTATCATTATTAATATACAGCTATTATTTTAAAGTAAATATAATTTTATTCTTTTTTTTTTTTTCTTAACAGATGAAGCTGAATTTTAAGGCTACATTAACTGTGTAATATGTTGTTAACTGTGATTTCTCATAGCATTTCCGATATTAATATCTGCATGTATAACATTTGTCTGTGCATATAACAACATTATTCTGAAGGCAGGGGGTATCAAGCAAAATGTGAAATGTCAAACACACATTTTGCAGTGAATAATAAATACAAATTCAAACATTAAAAGAAATGAAAATAAAATCAATATAGCCTACAAACAGGTGAATGTCCCCTAAATCTAAATCTTTTTTTTACGATAAGACAACATTATATAGTTAAATAATAATAATATAATGTATATAGAAACTTACTTAGCACAGTTTAAAGAAGAAGAAGAAAAAAAAGACAGAGCATGTTTCAGTTTCTTCATTTTACAAAAGGAGAAATTCCTAATAAATTAAGCATTTAAACCTTTATGGAGCTTTTTAACTTTTTTTGGGAACAAAGTCTTAACCAAATAATTTCCTTAAATCGCTGATGTTGACATATGACAATGTGGTCAACTTTAAAAGATGGATAGGCAGGCTCCAGCATGAATATCATCACTTCAGCTCAGGAAATTAACATTGTGCTTAAGTTTAGGCTTAACTGAATACATGGGAATAACATGAGAATCATGTGATAAATTGAAATAGGTTTCACTTGATAAGCTCTAGACGCACACAATTAACAGAGATCGCAAACGGAGTCGTGACATTGCCCATTCGATTTGAAATCATATTTTGCACATTTTCATTCATAGAGTTTACACTATAGAAATATTGGCTGTACAGATTCATAAATTCTTTGTATATGTTATTTAAAATGTTGCTTTATCCTTGAGCATCTTGGTTAATCACTCATATGAATATACCGGCACAAATCTGCTTCTATTCCCACCAAGTAAGTTGCTTTTATATTATTTGATAACTTGAGAAATGTCCTCAATTAGGGTCGGGTTATTTAGTCTTTAACAAGGACAGGTGTAACAGATTTCAATAGGACAACATAATATGACAAAACAAATGTAAACAAACACACGTGCCACTCAACACTTCAATAACAGCAATATAAAAAAGCAAGTGTGAGCATGCATCAATCAACCCAAAAAACAGATATCCCCAGTATCTCATCCTATAGTCTACTACAAATTTACAATTGACTAAAATAGGCAAAAACCACATCCCTCTCATATACTGTATGGTTAGTGAGCATTGTTATATAGTTACGTGTTCCTCTCCTCCTCTCATTTCAAGGACCAGCATGAGATTGAAACTCTGCAAAACGTCCACAGCAAGCAACAAACAGACAAGTCTCCATATCAGAGCAGGTTAAAGCTACACATCCAATCAACTTGGATAGGCACAGCACGTCCCTTTAATTTATGATAAGTGAGTGATGCAATAGTTACATCTCCTTCCTCTCCTTCTCTCATTTATGGGAATGGCCAGGGATCGATCAGCTCTTTGGACCAGCAAAAACTCTTCAGGAATTCTTTCAGGAAACCGGCACACGTCTGCTTATTTCCCACCACCGGTAAGTTGCTTTTATATTGTTCGATAACTTGAGAAATGTCCCCAATTAGGGCAGGGTTATTTAGTCTTTAACAAAGACAGGTGTAAGAGATTTCAATATGACTACATAATATGCCAATACAAATGTAAACCACCACATGTGCCACTCAACACTCACACAGCAAACACAATAAAAGTGTGAGCATGCATCAACCATCCCAAAAAAACAGATAACCCCAGTATCTATCCTATAGTCTGCTACACAATCACCATTTATTTACAAAATATTCATTATACTGATTATCAATCAATGATAGAGATATTTTAAACGCATATATCTAATTTAAAATGCAATGAAGTGTCTGTGAACTCAAAGCTGGACTATGGAAGATTGTTTTTTGTTACAATTAACAAAAGCAAATTATTTAGTGAGTACATAAAACATCCACGTTCAAAACCCTGTCCTTGCCTAACTCTGATTCACCATGGGCAATTCTACAATACAAATATCTATATAGAGCTGTCAGGTCAGATTTGGTGCAAAATCACAGGCATACGTCATTCATCCTTGTGTAGCAGTACTGTTTACTTCTGTCGGGGTTACTTAATGTGAGGGGGAGTGCCCTTTAATTGCATTCCTTCGGTGACATATAAGGGTGTCGCTACGGGTATGCGTTCTCTCTGCGTCATTGAGCAAGTCACCGCGTTTCCGGCGGGACGCGTGAATGTTTGTAAGGTAAGAGCTGATGGCAGTGACTGTAGCGTGGCTTGTTCGTTGGGTTGTCTCACTGGGATTCCATTGGTTTTTTGTTTGTTAAAGGGTGGACAGAGGAGCTTTGTGGGATGCCTTTAATTTGATCTGTTTCATGGATGGTGCTTAATGCGCAGCAGTTTTGGTGCCGTTTGAATCGCACTACAGGTATGTTTTAACTGAGTTGATAACCATATGATCGCTACTAGCTAGGCTGGCCAAATTCATATTGTGTTATATTTTATATTTATGGTGCGGGCCAACGTGCAAGGGACGTTACAGTGGGCTCTGGGCTTCATTTAAATCTCTGTGCGGATGTTCCTCTTGTTGTCTGCTTTGTTTCTGCTACCTATTTCGACATCATCGGACTCGTCATCGTGAATTATATTCTAGTTCGAGGGAGACAGGACCATACGAGTTTGTCTGCTCTATGGACTCTACAAACGATCGCCATTAACTCTGTTTCGGCTCACATGGCGTGTAGACGCGCTGTGCCTGGTCCCTCTTCCATCGTTCGTGTTCATGGCGTCCAAAACACTCAATCAGCTGGACCGTTGATTATGGGTTGTGGGTAATTTGAGTTAAAAGCCTTTAGTGGCGCCCAACTATTAGATCAGCCACCTAACTGTCATCATTCTTTTCTGCAAGTTGTTTTCTTTAAATATTATTTTGATTTTCCTGTGAGTTGATTGTTGTGAAATGTACATTTTCTTTTTGATTTGAATTATGCTGGGTATGTTATTCATGTATATATTTTGTCTGTGATAAGTTTTCCTTGTTTATTTCTTATGTGTGGTCAACCTAAGAGCGGCCCATTGAACGTGTTTCCTTTTTGTTTAATGCTGCTTTTTGCCCATTTCTGTCCGTCATAGAAATAGTTGTCGGGGTGACCGGACGCGGCACCTCGATTTGATGAGCCGAACTGATGTGGTGAACTCTTTTAAAATTGTGTCTTAGATTTACTTGCCATTGTGGTTAATGTTTTTATATATAACTGATTTAGCGTGTGTGTGTTTCGTGTTACTTTGTCTTATTTGTTTCTTCCTTCAGAATTGGGGCAGCCAGTGGCAGAAGGATAAGCGTCTCTTCCCGATTGTGGTGGTGGGTTCTTTTGCCTGAATGCTGTGCTCACAGTGAGGTGTGATACGTGTGCACGTATGATTGCTGTGTCATTTATGTCAAGGAGAGCCAGCACCCAATTCTGAAGTGAGCGTCCGTGTGTTATTTTGTGTGGATTCTTCCAATCTATTGGTGTTGTTGTTAAATAAAATTTAATACTTTGCATTGATGCGAAAATAAAGTTTTCTATTGTTTTATACTCAACCAAGTCTGATACCTAACTCTGTTATAGCGAACCTGTGAGCCTTGCTCTAGGGTGAAGGGCATTTCCCCGGGAAAGAGGCCCCGGGGTGGCGTAGTCGGTAACTTCATAACCGCCCACCTCACTGTGTGGCCTGGTTATCCATGGTTAACGTGGAGGTTGAGCAGAACTTCCTAAATGTTATTGTACCTCTATCAAAAGCCGCCACACTTGCATGTTATGTCATGTCCTTAAGCTCAGAAAGAAGGTCAGGCTGTGGCTTGAGAAGCAGGAAGCGAGTATGACTGTTGTTCAGTTAGTCTAGTCATGGTTTCAGTAGTCAGGACATCAGCAGAGATAAATTATTCTCCAAATAGATTTAACAGTTTGGCAAAGTTGTTTACCTGCTATTATGCTTGAATATGTTATCTGGTAGGGTTGTTGAAACTTATATTGGTTGTCGTGCTTTAATGACTTGAACATTACTCATATGTACTGATCGCAATGTGTCTATAAGTAGGATACAATGGGGCTAAAAATTCCACGGGGTAAAAGCTCCATTGATTTTATTTTCTCCCAAAAGACTAAATAACAACATTTTCTGTACTCAAAAAAAGCATCTTGCTGTCTCAAGTTATTTGCATTAGTTGACAAATTGTGCCCTTTAACTATTGCCCCAGTATCTACAAGATATCACATTAAACCCCCTAGGGGCATTTTCCACCAAGTGAGGGAAAATTTTACACAAGTCTGAGGTAAAAGGCTCCCTCACCACCTTTTTTTATACTGAATTTTCCATTATTATTTATTTTCACACAAATTATGTTGCTCCATCAATATTCACTAAAAATAAATAAATATATATAGCAATAATGATAATATTAATATATGTATTTGTTTTGTTGTTTTACCTTGATACACTTTGTGACCAGGCAAAAAGCAAAATTTACTGCCTTTAGCCCCATTGTACCCTATTTTATTTATTTATTTTTCCAGTGAAGTTGCTGCTATGTGTTTACTAATATTCATGATTTCTGAGTATTTTATAAAATTGCTGCAGTTTAGAGATTCCCAAATTGCGTCTCTTTTTTTTCTTTTCTTTTTGCTTGACGAAGACTTAATGGTCTAAACATTGCCGACATGTGTGAGCCAAGTATTTTTGGAACAATAAATCAGTTTATGGACATTTGCCATTCGTTGCCTGTTTAAACAGATCTAAAAGCCCCTATAGGTACAAGGTAGTTCCCATGAACATATGCTCCATTTTAAGTTGTTTATAATTTCATAGCACATTAATATATATGAATTTGTTGAACATATAAACTCATCTGTTTAACTTTGCTTCCAAATAAACAATTAAATATTTAGGGACCAAGCACTGAAGGTGCATAGGCAGCTATTGTAATCCTTAGTATTCTTATTAGGGGACAAGCACTGAAAGTGTGTAGGCACCTATTGTAATTGGTAGTGTTCTTTTTATTCTTGTTCTTCCGCCATTGAGTCTATGGCAGCCCATAGAACCATATGCAGGAAAGTTGTGAAATTTGGCACACAGATAGAGGACAGTCAGGACATTAACTGGAGTAAATTTGGAGTATCTAACTCAAACTCTCTAGCAAAACCAACTGCCCAAAATGTCAGTGTATGCTAATGACTTTTTAAGTGCTAGAATCAAAAACGAATTGAGACGAATTGATGTCGTCATTTTACATTTTGAAAATGTTTGACCCATTTTGAATTTCTCAAAAAAAAAAAAAAAACATTTTTCAAACTCCTCTTAGACCGTTCGTCCAATTTGCACGGAAATTTTATCATATAATTTTCAGACCAGGCTGACAAAAAGTTATGGAATTCAAGTTGATTAGTCAAATGGTTCTTGAATAATGTGCAAACAAATTTGATGTAGAGCATGTAAAATTGGACGTGAGGCTATATCTCTACAACGCTTTTGCGAATTCACACCAACAATTCACACCTAGTGGTTACAAGATATGAAAAATGCATATTCTGCTTATAATCTTTGAAGGGTTTCTAAAGGTATCACAAATCAGGTCTTGTTAGATTCTGTGCGGGACGCCGAGTCGAATGATACAACATTTTCCAGTGACGGCCATCTTGGGCATCGCCCATTTTTAATTTTGAAATATAAAAGGCATTTACATATCATTACGAAACCCACTGTGTCATTGGCACAGCGACCTGAAGATACTCAAAAAGATTTGTGACAACGCCACCTACTGCTAAAAAAATATTTTTAAAAAATCCTAAAATTTCTAATAACTTTTGATTACTTTGTCCTATTGTCATGAGATCTGTCTTGGTAAATTCCGTGGTTCATGCCGAGAACGTCCTGTCCACCATTTTCTATTTAATTGAAAACCTACTTTTATGAACTCAGATCATCTTTAGACCATTCCGACAAAAAGTTGTTCAAATATTTTTGAAAGACCAAACTGTTCTCCAATAATTTGTAAAGAAATTTGATGGCGAGCACTCCAAATCAATTGTTTTTTTCAGATAAACAAATTTTTTATTGATTCACATATATGAACATAGACAAGCAAAACATATATACACAGAATCAATATTAACCCCCACCATTACCCTTCCCCTCTCAATCCCACCCTGGCCCCAACAACTTCCCAGTGGTCGTAAATGATATAGACACACACACACAAATAAATAAATAAATAAACAAATAAAAAGTATAATAATAATAATAATCACACATCCATAAATGACATATACCCTACTTATTTCTCCATGAACAAGCTGTACTTCCCTATTCTTCTAAATGAACCCTCTTCAAAGGCCGCCACCCTTCCCATCTCTGAGCACCATCCTGAAAAGTCCTCCAGCCCCTTAAAATTATCTCATAATTTATATGTATACATTTTTCCATCTGAAAGGATTAAATATTAAATGAAACAAATGACAATAAATTGCAAAATAATCTCTTCAGTAATCAAAACACATTTTGAATTTAACTGTATTCTAATTAGCAGTGATTTAAATTGTAACTGTAATGGAATACATTTACATTTATGCATTTGGCAGACGCTTTTATCCAAAGCGACTTACAGTGCCCTTATTAAAGGGGCAATCCCCCCGAAGCAACCTGGAGTTAAGTGCCTTGCTCAAGGACACAATGGTTGTGGCTGTGGGATTGAACCAACAACCTTCTGCTTAGCAGTGCAGTGCTTTAGCCAACTACGCCACCACCACTCCACATTTGAATACAATTGTGCAGCTTTCATGGATATCACACTGATGTCTCAGAGGTCATGGTCAGGGCTGTACTGGTAATCTGGCATACCGGCATTTTCCCGGTGGGCCGACGCACTTTGGGACAGATCAGGGGCGGACTGGCCATTGTGAGAACTGAGCGGGCTCATGGGTCAGCCGTAAACCGTGCCGAATGGGCCATGATAAGCTCAAATGAGCCACCGCGTTATGCAGAACGGACCAGAAAATGCATATGTGATATTCACCAGAATATGTGATATGCAGAAAAGGACAGACAGCGAACACCCAACAAGTTTTGGCCCAGTTGCAATGTAAAATCCCGGGCCAATTTCTCTTCCTAGTCCAGCCCTTGTCATGGTGTTCCTGTTTTAAAGTGCTTTAGATGATTGGATGCAATGCCCATATAATAAAATTGGCAACAATGCTATTTTCAGCATGATAGTGAATCTGCACAACAATTACAGATGATTGTACTATTCTGAACTGTTAAGCTGTTAAAATGCTGAATAGTATGCATAATAATAATGCTAGGGTCCTAATATTTTAGTCCTCCTGATAATGTCAAAAGTAATGTCGGATTTCACCAGTAAATTTATATCATGGCAAACATTATTTTACTGGATAAACATAACATATTTTTGAAAAGAATAATATAGAAACATTTAATTAGTGGCAATACTATTTTTAAACTTACAATATATTATATTATTATAATTATTCATATTTATATTCTGGTGCCACACCATTGCCCTCTGCTGGGCTGATTTTATTTTTAATTTTTTTATAGTTTTTTGTCCCACTCCATCCCAGATGGATTATCATACAACAAACGGTACTTTTTGTTAATTTTTACAAGTAAAGGAAAGGAACTGTTTTGATTATGTCCTTTAAAAGTAATAATAATAGTCAATTCAAACTTAACTTTTCATGATTCAGGCTTTATTCAAAGTTGTGTGAGAGTATAGAATCATGGATGCACTACTTAGTAATTGATTAAACAAAGAAATAATCAAAGATTAATCAATTATCAAAATAATTGTTAGTTGCAGCCCTATAAAAATTGTCTTCAATTGATTCAACTTTTAAATTGACAGGTTTAGTACAATATAAACATTAATGTGTATTGTGTAGTGGATAAAACACTTTAATATAAAGTGAAGAAATATAAGATATAACTTATAACTATATAAAATATAAGATATAACTTATATTTTATAATAAAATATAAGTAAGAGCATTGTTTATCTTCCTGAATGTAAGTATATCAATTATAAATGTTTAAGCGAATAACAAAATATCAACATGAAAATAGCCCATCATGACTCCGCTCAGCAGATAACATCCGAGTCCTCAAACCATGAGATAAATCCATGCAGAAGAGCAGTGCCGAGTCACAATGGATGTAACGTGTTCCTCCAAAAGTAACTTGCCGTTTTTATGCTTGAACCGCTAAAGGGCCAAAAGCTTTAATATAACTGAAGTGTAAACTTTAGAATGAAAATCTGCACGGTGTGATCTCAAGTTTAAATCAGATGGCCAGTTTGCGATCTCTGATAAATGTGCACGTCTCAGAAATCTGAGCTTGTCAAGAGAAACATTATCTAAAATATTTCATCATACAAAATTTCCACTTTTAAAATGTCTATATTAATGTTTAAAAGCTTTTGAGCAAGACATGCTGTACGAGAACATTCATCTGTATGCCACACGCTTCTAGAAGCAAGCAGTGTGTGGAGTGAGGGTGGGGTGAAGTGATTTCTTAGTAAAACAAAACAACCGCAAGTCACCTGTAAAGAACAAGCACTTAGCATTAGACTTCAGGGCTGTGTAGGGCTGGGATATTATCACCATCATTTCGCTGGCGATATAAAATGAAAAAATATTGTGAATACCACGATGATTTTAAAGCACATATATTTTTCACTTGATTTCCTAAAATCCATATTACCCTGTCACTTTAAACTGGTTGCCCACAAAACTAAGGGTTGAGGCTGCATGCCAGACCTACTGTGAAAACTAAGGTTGCTGCTGGAAGAGGTGTTAATGAGGCCAACAGGGGGTGCTCACACGGCTGTCTTTTATGAGTCCTAACACCCCAGCATAGTGACAGAGACACTGTACTGTAAAAATGCACCATCCTTCGAATTAGATGTTAAATTGAGGTCCCTGACTCTCTGTGGCTCTCATTAAAAATGTGATTCACCACTTACAATTAATTATTGTTATTGTTAATGATTAATTGATTTCAACGCATTAATGTTAACTATTGTCAATTAAGAACATTTCTAAAAAAGATTTGCAACCCTAATTGGCATGAATAAGAAATGCTGTTTCTTTAAATGAAAAACTACTTTCCAACAAAATAACTCAATTCTCTAACAAATCTTTAAGCAAGGTGGGTGTCTTAGGCCACATCCACACTAATACATTTTCATTTGAAAACGCATCTTTTTTCTCTACGTTTTGGCCTTCCGTCCACACTGAGACTTTTTGAAAACGCTCTCCCAAGTGAATACATTTGAAAACGCGGTCTTCATGTTGTAGAGTGGACTGGGAAAATGGATAAATCTGAAAACAACGATGTATTTGTTGTCATGTGACGAAGTCATGTGATTCATTCAACAAAAACAATCAATATGGTAGCCCTTGTTATATAGTGCTGTTGTTTTGTCTAATATTCACTTTGATAGCGTTGTTAAAGATAAATATTGCTTTGTACAACATTCACATTGCATTCCTTCAAAAGGCAATGGGATGTTTACTTAGAATTGGTGTCTGGCAACGATACACGATGAAAATCCGTACATGCAACAGCGATTTTTGACTGAAAACCAAGATTATTATAGTTTTGGATTTTTAAATTAGTGTTTATTTCTATTTTATATTCAATTTGTAATTTCAGTTTGGTTAGTTTTCAAATTTGTTTCGTCAGTTTTAGTTTAGTTTTCATTTTCTTTTTAGTATTCTATAACGACATTACATTTCTCAGGACTGTCTTGTGATGCCTCTATCTAGTAGCATTTTCATGTTTAATTAAGGTAGACTGTAAAAGTTTCACATTTTATTAAATAGGATGAAGATAGCTAAAGTGGGACAGTTAAACTTTACCCTTATTGCATCTATATGTATTTCGTTAAATGGTTAAAAATCATGAGCAATTTAAAATCCCAATAGATTTGAGTACATTTACAACCCCAATTCCGAAAAAGTTGGGACAGTATGAAAAACGTTAATAAAAACAAAAAGGAGTGATTTGTAAATTATATTCACCCTTTGATATATTTTAAGCACCACATACTATATGATGTTTTACCTTGTGAATTAATTAACATTTTTATTTATTTTATTTTTTTTTAATTGTACAGTAAGTTTAAATCAGATGATTGCAACACGCCCCAAAAAAGTTAAGACGGGCAATTAAAGACTAATACAAATTTTATCAGCATGGATCGTTCAATTTGCCAACAAATGCCTCAGCAAATAATCCAGCACTTTGAGAACAATGTTCCCCAAAGACTAATTGGAAAGATTTTGGGCATTTCACCCTATACAGTGCACAATATAGATAAAAGTTTCAAGGAATCTGGTAAAATGTTGGTGCGTAAGGGCAAGACGAAAACCATTTCTGAATGTGCATGATCTCTGATCACTTAGACATCACTGTTTTAAAAAACATCATTCATCTATAATAGATTTCATGATCATGGGCTTGGGATTACTTTAGTAAACCATTGTTAGACAACACCATTCACCACTGTATCCACAGATGAAAGTCAAGGCTTTACTATGCAAAGCAGAAGCCATACATCAACACTGTCCAGAAGCACTGCCGACTTCTCTGGGCTCGGTCTCATCTTAGATGGAAAGTAGAACAGTGGAACTGTGTTTATTGGTCTGAAAAGTATACATTTCAAAAAGTTTTTTTTTAAAAACACAGCCATTGTGTTCTCCGGGGCAAAAAGGAAAATAACCATCCAAGCTGTTATTAGCGTCAGGATTTTAGCGTCAAAAGCTAGTGTCTCTATGGGCCAGGGTGTGTCAGTGTCCATGGCATAGGTAACCCGCACATCTGTGAGAACACCATGAATGCAGACAGATATGAATACATTTTGGAGATTTGACTACTGCAGGTACTGACTTGTCTCCAATTGAGAATGTGTGGCGCATTATGAAGCACATTAGATGGTAATGAAGGCCCCGTACAATTGTGCCGCTAAAGACCTACATAATGGATGAATGGGGGAAAATTATTTTGCTGTACTTTTGTTTATTTTTAATAATGAAATTCACATGGTAAAATTATATAATGTGTAGTTGTACAACTTTCAATATAGCAAAGGGTGAATATAAATTACAAAATCACAAATTTTTGCGATGGACTGGCGACCTGTCCAGGGTGTCCCCCGCCTTTCGCCCAATGTTAGCTGGGATAGGCTCCAGCCCCCTGCGACCCTGTACACAGGATAAGCGGTTGACGATGGATGGATGGACAAATTTTTGTTTTTATTACTATGTTTCATACTGTCCCAACTTTTTTGGAATTGGGGTTGTAGTAAATAAAAACACATGTTTTTTTTTTGTTTTTTTTTATTTACAGTAGAGGTCAAAATCGCACTCTATAAAGTTAGTACATCTGGGTCCTATAAAGGCACATGTTCAGCAAAGTCAAAGGTGAGAGGGCAGGGCGGCGTGCACAGACCAGACAAATGAGGCCTGTCAACTAGCTCTTCCTCTTCCTCTTGAGGCCTGGCTGGGCAGCCATTGTGTTTTTTATCTACCTTTCATAACGACCCCACTCCTGAGGCCATCCATCTTTTGAACTGCATTGTAGGATGGGCTTTGACAGCATGGAGAGGCCACTGCCAAGGAGCATCTGAGGTGTTTCCAGGTAGAGCATAATAAATAAGAACACGGCTCACTACAGTACATGGGCAGCCCATTTCTGCCACAGTGCCACAAAGCATGCAATTCTAGTGTGTCCATTAACGGGTAATAACACTGGGTGACTGATTCCATTTAGATAAAGGACTGGTCTGTCTGGGCGCCATTTATCCCCATCTCTCTTTTTTTTTTTTTATAGACTGAGAAACCAAACAAAATAAAAAACATTTTTCTCTCTGTTTTCTTATAAATTTGAAAGATCAGGTTTTAAGAACTAGAATGAAAGTGCAGTCAAAAAATACCACTGAAACATAGATTTGAAAGGCAAAACACACAAGTGCAGATATCCTTGCAGCAGTAGTGTAGTAGGGCATATGCAAGCATGCAGTGTATGGCCACCTATCTTTCTAATGATTTTGCATCTGCTCACTTAAAATGAAGTGATACAGTATGTATGACCACCAGAACAACAAGTAGGCTTTTAACACATAACCTTTCATTACTGAGGTGATGTCACAGCATTTTTGAGTGAATTGTGATTTATTTGATTTTAATAAGTGTACAGAGATGCTCTTTAAAAGTGAATAGAGCAGCTGGAGGCTGAATAACTGAACTGAAGGAATGGGAAAGATTGACGTTCCAATTCAGAATGTTAGTTTCAGTTGCAATTGGATCTTATATATATATATATATATATTCAGCATCTACAGTTGTGCTAATGCACAAGCAGCTCTAGCATCACCATTTACGCTTTAACTTTACTTTGCGGTTGAGATTCATAGCTCATCTTTCCTTGCTCCAGTGCCGCTTATATTTCCATCCGCTGATTAGTTTCAGGTACTCCCAATCAGCATGCTCCCTCCATGCTGATTGAATAATGATCTCCAATAGTGATGGGTCGTTCGTGAACGAGTCGGCTCAAAGAGCCGGTTCTTTTAGGTGAACGTTGGGAGCCGGCTCGCATATCAGAAGAGCAGAATCTATTTATAAAATATATATAAAAAAATAAGATATGAATAATATATTTTTTTAAATGAATATAATTAACTAATTCAAAGAACGAAAAAATAAATAAAATAATGTAGGCCTAAATGCTCAAGCGCACACACATTCGTTCTGACTGTCTGCTCAGACTATAACAGCATCACGAGACACGCAGTTTTAACCAATGAACCAAAGATGCGTGAGGGAGGGCGGAGCCACCTTATTATGATGTTTAGATTGTATTTGTTTTGAATAGTTACATCTATATGCAATTTATTTATATACACATAAACATAGCATATCATTTTACATATATTTCAATGTGTGGAATGCTGCAGTTTTGCAAATAGTTTTTTACTTTTCTTTGATATGGTGCAATATTCTATTATGCTGTTCAGACTGTATTCATTCTGAATGGTTATATTTATATGCACTTTGTTTATATACAATAAAAAATGAAACTTTAAATGCAAA
Organism: Xyrauchen texanus; assembly: GCF_025860055.1. NCBI lineage: Eukaryota > Metazoa > Chordata > Actinopteri > Cypriniformes > Catostomidae > Xyrauchen > Xyrauchen texanus. The sequence goes on from NC_068276.1 coordinate 40,823,238, forward strand.
TGTTTAATAGCATTATTTTTTCATAACAAACCAATGCATTTTTTAAAACATTGTGTTTAAGTTAGAGTATGATTTCATTTAATAATATAATTAGAATTGTTTTAACACCAATTATAGAAAAAAAATATATAATATATATATACTGTGTCTGCTCCAGCATACCTAAAAACATTTATGCAGAGCTACGTTCCCACCAGAAAAGCCTGCGGTCGGCTAAGGAACGTCGCCTTGTCGTACCAAAACAAAGAGGCACCAAAACACTTTCCCGGACTTTCAGTTTCATCATACCACGGTGGTGGAATGACCTTCCCAACTCAATCCGGGAAGCTAACTCACTCTCTATCTTCAAAAAACGGCTAAAAACACATCTTTTCCAAAAGCACTTAACCGGTCACTAAATATAAAAAAAATATAATTATATATATATATATATATATATATATATATATATATATATATATATATATATATATATATATATATATATATATATATATATTTATTTACATTTCTTGTTGCACTTAAATCTGTTTTGTATACTATTCTGATGATAGTGAAACTTTGTAGTATGGCACTTTTTGTACCACTGTCTCCCTAAGATGATTCAGCTGATGTTTTTCCTCTTTTGTAAGTCAGCTTTGGATAAAAGTGTCTGCCAAATGAATAAATGTAATATATATATATATATATATATATATATATATATATATATATATATATATATATATATATATATATATATGTATTTTAAAGAGCCGTTTGGTTGCCAAAAGAGCCAAATTAAGAGGTTTCAAACAATTAAGATAATACATCAGGATGTGTGGCAGAGCTCATTTCATAACCACTGGTGGGAAAAGCAATGGCAAACAAAATTACAGAACTTTGTGGCAAATCTTGCTAAAAAGTTGATACAAAAGATTTACGTTTAGATGCGGCAGATGCTTTTATCCAAAGCGACTTACAAAAGAGGAAAACATAAGCGAATCATCTTAGGGAGACAGTGGTATGAAAAGTGCCACTACAAAGTTTTACTTGCATCAGCATAGTATTCAAAACAGATTAAATTGCAACAAGAATTTTTTTTATTTTTATATATATTTAGTGACTGGTTAAGTGGTCATGGAAAAAATGTGTTTTAAGTCATTTTTTTAAAATATTTTCATTTGGGTTTTGTTTTAGTTTTAGCTAACGTTAATAACACTGCAGCACTGTAAATTATTTTTGTTGTTTTGGTAGTATTATTGTTGTATTTCCAACTGCAACTCACTGTAAATACTGTTTACTGTATGTTTTTACAGTGCTATTGCTGTATTCTCCATCATGTCTTACTGTAGAAACTGTTTACAGCATGTTACTGTCCAACTGACCTGTATTCTTCAGGGAAAATGAGCGGGAAGATAATTACAGTAATTTACTGTTAAATTGCATGAGAACTGGCCCATTCTCAAACCTGTACATACACAGTTTAGAGAGGAGATTTGTGTATTATTCAGTGATCTAAGTATTATCAAAATACATAAATTATGTATTCTCTGCATTGGATTTACTCATACAATCACATAAAAAATAGAACTGTATGGGAATGCACCTGGCAACCTGAATGCTGAGCCGGCACTCGACACTGTCACTTCAACCTTGAGAGGAGAAGCAAAGCAATCTCTTTTCAACTGAACCAGGTGAGTGGCAAAATCACACAAAACATCTTTTTATAGCAGTTTATAATATTTTTTTCAAACATTAATCATTTGACAATGAAGATCTGCACATAATTTTTGACAAGTAGCCTTGAAAAGTTTATGTTCTCAAACAGATACTAGCATTAGTTATAATGCCCATTTTAGCTTACATAGTTAGAGTAACTAACTTCTATATATTGCAAGTTAAAAAAAAATACACATGTAAGTAATTAAAGTGCAATACTAAACAGAACTGTGCTTACTGTGGTTAGTTATTTGGTATGGACACTGCAATTTAATATAAAACATACAAACAATTACCGTAATTAATTTTACTTTTTTAATTTTAATATACTGTATACTGCTAATATACTGTATTTTAATATATATCAGACAAACAATTACCATAATTACATTTACAGTGTAGCACATACTGTAAATCATTATACAGTGCTGTAAACTACTGTATAGTTTTACAGTAATTTTACTGTGGTATGGAATAAAACAGCTTGCTGGCTATTTGTTGCCAATAAGTTGATTTTTACGTCAATTTTATTACAGTGTGAACAGTACATCAGTGTTACTGTTATGAAAAGGTCTAAAAAGATAAATTACAAAACTTGTTGCACTGTTTCTCCTCATTATACTTAAATTTTAAGATAAGCACAAAAATGTGACATTTCCAGTATAATTATCAAGATATTTTAGTGAAGTACCTGTATTAACTGAACTTTGGCTGTGCATGCTTCTCATCTGTGCCACTGCATGCTAATATGGCCACGTACACAGTAATACGTTTTGAGAGTGACAATTACATTTAAATGTGGTAGTGATTCCCCTAAATGTTCATTCCAGGTGTGTATGGAATACAGGAGTTAATCCTGCAATTGTGGTGATTGACAAGTGACAACTATAACAATGCTTCAATGTCTCGAGCCTGTAAACAAGAAACATGAATGCCACCAGTTTAAACTATTTTTTGTTTGCTATTTTTGAGCAGAGATTATCCATCAGAGATGTATTTTTATCCAGCAAGTTGCCGTGTTTTGTTTATGCATGTCTAATTGGCTGCTGTCACACAGCATGCTCTCTCTGGACTGTAATGTACTGGTTACCTCGCGACTACCTTGTTTGATTACAGAAACAACAGCGACAGAAAGACAGACTTCAATATATGAATGAATGAAGACACATACGTTTTTGTGTGATGTGCAATAGGAGAGGACGGACTCATCTCACGCATTATTGATCAAGTCATTCGCAACTGCAGTTGTTCAGACTGGTTTTGTACACACTATGTAGAATTTATAAAAATGCAGTTGTTACTGCCTGAATTTTTTGGGAGTTAATTCTGTAGTAGAATGTGGTTGTCACTCCCATATTTTACTGAACTGTGTTTGTAAAAAACAGAATGAAGCATTCAAAGGTGAACTGATTTTACATATTGTGCTGCAGTTTATGTGGGTATTCAGGCCCACTGAAGAAGATGCTCTTCTCCCTTCTCCCTGTACATGAATTACTGCACTGCAAAGGACCCCTCTGTTGAGTCTGTATACAGATGGGTACTTGATAAGCTGGCTGTCTGATGCGGCAACAACCCCCCCCCAACGCACACACACACACACACACACACACACACACACACACACAGATTCCATTGTGAAGAAGGCTCAGCAGAGGAAGTTCAACCTGCTACTGGAGCTGCTGACTCCGTTCTACTCTGCTGTCATTGCGTCTGTCCTGTGTACATCAATAACGGTCTGGTTTGGTTCAACCACCAAATCAGACAGAAGGAAACTACAACTGAACAATTGCCCTCTGGCCACACAGCACCAGGACATCCAGGCACAAGGACAATTTTTGCCCTCAGGCCATTTTCCACATGAACAATTAAACTGCCTTCAGGACTCCCATAGTGCAATAATGTATAAATATGCCATGTACATATGAATATAACTGTACAAACCCCCACCTTGGACATACTGCATATTACCACTTGTGCATGTACATATGCTATTCTGATATGTGTCCTATTTTTTTGTATGTCTATTTATACTCCTACTGATATTCTGTGTCTCACTGTAATGTTCTGTGTGCACTTGCTATTTCTCCTATCAATAGTTAGTTTCAATGAACCAATTAAAAAAAACAATTCAGCATTTATTTTACATCATCACTTAATTATATCACTAGTACATAATTCTAACATCCCGGTGTCATGGGCTGTTCCTGGAAAATGCTGCCTCCGGAGGCTGTATACAGAGATAGGAAGGGATCAGTGCATGTCCGAATCCAATGTTCATGTCCCATCCAGTCTACTGAGATACCTTCTTCTGAATGATTTTTAAAGGCAGCATATGATGCATAGATTATTAGATTATTTTCAATGAAATCACAATGACGCAGACGCGTTACCTTTAGTGGATACGAGATGGCGATAATCTGTTGCTGGTATCCTAGCAACGATCTGACTTTATGCTGCCTCATGCTTTTCCAAATGGCATTTTTGTGCCTTTGAAAGGCAATTCGGGAAGGGGACGCCACTCAAAGTGTTGTTTCAAACAAAAGTAAGAACATTTATTTTTTCTCAAAGGGCCCTTTTACAAGACTTTTAGTGAGGGGTACATTCAAACGGTAATGCCATGCTCTCTTTAGAGAGCCCGCATCAAGAGCTTTGTCCTTTGTAAAAGAAGGACATATGGATGATCACTTTTGATTGGAATTTGCCTGCTGTCTGTTGAGTCATTGACTGATCGGGCAGCAAGTCACCAAGACAGCTGCCTTTGGTTTCGGACTGAGCCATGGTATTCATGTTGAAACATTCAAATAAAGCCTAATATGAATACATATTGCTGAATACTACTTTTTATTACACAGATGTCGGTGACAGCGCTGGGTTAGGAAGTTCCGCCTGATATCTGGTCTCCATAACTCTCTGCACATAGTCAGAGTTTGAGAAACAGTGGTGTTGTGCTGATATGGACACACTCTGGAGACTCAGAGTTGGCACTTGCCTAGATATGCATCTGTTCTGATTAATGCCAGCCTTGGCCGTTCAGCGTACAATTTGTTAGCAACTTTATGAAGGTGAACAAAACTGGAGTGAAGATTTTCAACAGTCTGAAAATCCCACCCCCAAAAAAGGTGAGAAACAATCCATGTATGGACAAGATCTTAACAATATGGAAGCAGAGAATTTGGAGAAGACACAACTGTAAATTTAGGTAGGGATGACAGGGACATGTCCCTACCAACTTTCAGAAAATTGCAAATGTCTCGACCAACATTTGGGCAATTTTACCACACAGAAATTATTTTAACTTTGTTTTTAAAAACTTTTTAAAAACTTTTAACAACATATTACAATTCCTTAGTATAATTATTCATGTGTAAATTATTGTTTTACCTCATCTGAACAGTTCATAAACAGTGTTGACATGTAGCAACTGATCTTTTGTGCAGGATGCACCAATCACATTTAATCATTTATAAGATTAAAACAATTATAATTAAAAGAGATTACAGGGGTGGATTTTCATTGGTAGTTTATGTCCAATCAATGAAATTAATAGATTTTTCAAATATTTTTCCCAACATTTTTAATATATCCTTGCAATGTGTCCCTACCAACTTTCAAGCCAAACCTTGGGAGAAGATGTATAAAAATATTTTGTGCCTTTGAAAGTCCTTCTGTTGATTTAAATGTATCTAAAAATATCCATGCTGTTGAATAACATCTACAGCATATTGATTAGAGTCTGGTCACATAAAGTGTTTTTTTGATATGCACATTTACATTTATTTATGCATTTGGCAGACGCTTTTATCCAAAGCGACTTACAGTGCACTTATTACAGGGACAATCCCCCCAGAGCAACCTGGAGTTAAGTGCCTTGCTCAAGGACACAATGGTGGTGGCTGTGGGACTCGAACCTGCATCCTTCTGATTACCAGATTACCAATTATGTGCTTTGACCACTACACCACCACCACTCCATGATTCTGTTTTCTCAATAACATGTGAAGAGGGGACTTTGTTTACTCCAGGCATTATACCAATAACCTGGCTCAGTGCCTTGAGAAGTAGGACAAGAAGAAGGCTGTTAGAGTAGAGTAGGTTTGGATATTTCTAGGTAGGAACTAGAAATAAGAAACGTTTTGCCAGGTAATGGTTGGTTAGGGACAGTTGACCAACAAATAAAAATTATGTTAGTATTTACTCACCCTTATGTGATTGTAAACCTGTTGCTGTTTTAAATGGCATTATTCTCTTTTCCATGCAATAATATTTCACAGTGACTACGTCTTTCAAGCACTATACAAGTAGTCCAAACTAATTGTGTGCTTCTGAAGTCTTGTGATAGCTTTGAGCTAAGAACAGAACATAATGTGTCATTATTTGCTGATAATCTAGCCCTCCAATGAGCTGTCAATTTGAGAATCAGTTCATTAAGTCAATAAGCTGAATTAGAGAAGGAATTGGTCTTTTGAGATGGTTCTTTTCTATGAACCGGTTGATCCGATTCGTGAATCAGAAATTTTTGGTTATTAAGATAGCTCACTGACTTGATCCAGGCACAACAGTTCTCTAGTTAAATAGAGAGGGAGATTTTCATTGTATAATTACTTAAATTTCAGTCTATTATCTTCTAAAGAATTTCAGCAAATGAGTGGACAACTTTTGTGATGTTTTTTGGTGGTGTTTTTTTTTTATTAATTATTTTTTATTTTTGGATTGAACTCACTTAGAAGTGAGTAAATAATAACTGGATAAATACATACATTGAATTAGAAAGTATATCTCATCTGGAACAGACTGTACTGCAACATTTAGTTTTATTATTATTTATTGCTCCAGGTGAGCTCATGCTCAATTATACATTAAAAATGGACCGAAACTGTGAGTACATTGTGATCACAACTGTTTGTTTTTTTTTAAAACATATCTTTCATGTGTTGAATTTCATGTCTGAAATTGCTAAAGGCAAAAGTGAGCCAGGCCTTCATGGTTATTAGCCAAAGGTTTTAGTAGTTAATGGCTGTCTCAAAAGATCAAGACTGCCATCAGCTGGTGGCTAAAGCACCTTGCAACTGTTATTCTGACCAATAGGGGCTCTTGGGATAACAAGCTGATTGCTGTGTGGAGGCACTGGCTCTCAGTGGAAATGCAGGTAAACTAGACCTGAAATAACACTTTCAAGTGGAAAAAACGAGAGAAGAAAACTGGTTCACATCTGCTTTGGATGATGCAAAAAGGAAATATGTGTGAATTTATTTAGAACCTTTTGTTAGGGAAATATATGTATAACAGAATTATACATTATTCCATTTAAACAGTTGCTGAAGGATACTAGCCATGAACAGCATTCCACAGATCTACAAGCCAGTGATATTTTGACAAATATGATCATTTAAGACACTAGACCATCAAATGTAATTGATTAATTATTATGATCCATATTCAGAAGCCTATAGATATAAATGACTATAATTTGATGAGGGATGCCTATAATTACACATATTAGAATAGCAATTAATATACCAACTTTTAACTCTAAGACATATGCAGCAATGGATCATAAATCAAACTCCTGTGATTCTAATTTTCCATCTTAATTTACAGAATTAAAATATTGGATATGATTTTGTTAAAACCTTTGTGAATGTTGTGAGAGTCATTACTTGCTGTTTGTTTTCTCAAGCTTGCCAGCATATTAGCATTTGATCAAATGTGTGTGAGATTTGATTTACCAGGAACATAATAGAAAGTGTCACAGTGCAATGAATTATTACAATTTAGGATGGAATTTTATATAATTTCAGGTTAGATCATTTATTTCAGTTTTTAATGAGCCAGAAGAGGTTTGTGCATACATCATAATTGGGACCTGCTAAATGTTGTCTTCCAATTTTCTACAGATAAACACAAATGCCTCAGAGATAAAAAAAAATCCAGTTTTTTATTAATTTATTTAAAAATGTTTGCTGTTTCACATTTTATTTGCCTAATAAACATGCTTGTGTTGTGTCAGTTGACTATTCTTGTCAGGCACTTACAGGTGACAAACCTCATGACAAAACACAGTGCTGCAGTTTTGCTAGCCTGAAGTACATTATTTGGTTTTCCTTATCAACCCATCCTCTCACTGCTAGGGTTTAAAATACATATTGTTATATTTGCAAACCACAATTTGTGAACTATTGCACTGAGTAGTTTCAATCCTCATCCTAATCTCTGATCCTCAGTTCAGCACATAAAAATGCTCAATAAACACTTTTCTTTTCATGTTTTCAGTACAAATACTGAACATAAGTATCAATGAGAAGAAGTTGGAGAATTGGCAGAGTAAAAGAGAGGATGAATGCTTAACCCTAACATTGACAAATATTCGTGGAAATCTTAGTGATGAAATACCTCTTTGAAGTTTTAAAATCCACTTTACTTTTTCATACGATTGTAGATTAGCTAGGTGCATTATGAAGCTCAAAATGAGATATATGCTGCTGCCTCTGGCCTCTAAGCACTATGGGGGAATAATTCCCAAGACTGAAAGATTTCAAGTGAAAAAAAATAAATAGCAATTCCTCTTTAATCCCTGAAAAAGAAGTGTAAAAATCAGTCAGTCTGTCAGTCCATATTTCCAATAGAGAGAACATGTTTGTCATGTTAATTATTGAGGATGTATTGCACAATTAGGACATACTCCTGTTTATTTCATTTATCATAAGTAGACTAATTTATTTGTTCTTGTTATATCACTATTGTTCAGATAAAAAAGTATGCAATTACTCACTTTTAACAGAAACTTAAAACACAGCACTTGGATAATATCATTCATGAGCAATTCGATTTTTTCAAAGCCTTGTTTTAGTGTTCAGACCTGAATTTGTCTGAGATAAGTATGTTGCATTGAAGTATGACAGACATAACAATGCTGTTAAATATTGTATGAATGTGTATGCTTTAATGAGTTAGAATGGTCAAAACAAAAATAAAACTCTAAATATAAATAAGAGATGGCAAAATGTAAACTACTTGTAGACTTGGCTGTTTGTGTCAAGGTGCGTGTCAGAAGAGAGAGTGCTTTTTACAAAGTCATCAGAGTTGTATTTGTGTGGCTCTGAGCTTTTTAAATCCACCAGACACCTACCATGTATGGCAAGGTGATGAGGGGTTGCACATCTTTACGCAACAGCCTGACAATAGCTCAGGATAAAGGCACAGTCGGCGTATTGAGATTCTCTTCATAAAGCCAGAACATAACTGTTGTTTATCTAAGGAAAGACTGTAAGCTCTGAGAATGGGTGGGTGCTGTAGCAGTTGCCAAGTAGAACTCATTCACATCTGAGTGAGATTGCACATCAGCTGGATCTAACCAACCAACCAGCAAAGCCTCCAGGTTACATAGCCGAAGTCTGTATACTGCGATCGAGTGTTCCCATGAGATTCACAATGAGTGCAGAAGTATACAATAAAAACAATATGTAGTCTAAATCACAAAAACAATTTGACCATAAAATGGCACTCCTGGATCTGTGTTCCTGTATATATTCCATGGTAATACAAAGAACAATTTGTTGAATGTAAGCAAAGCAACTCTTCTACACCCTTGATGTACTCATATATCTTTATTATTATGTAAATCTAAAATCATGACTGAACACCTCAATGCCAGATATATTTAACCGTTATGCTTTAAACGTGTTATAAAAAGAGTTATAAAAAGAGGCTTATAGGCTCATTTGTAATCATTGTATGTTGTTGGATATAATAATTCAAGGGAATAACAGCCTAGTCATTTTTTCCCTTCTTTTTTAGGCAAGAGGAATGCATGCTATTATTAGTAGTAGCAGCAATATCACTGTAGCTGCAGTAGCATTAGTACAGTATTTGTTGTTTTATTAGTAGTAATGCCATTTATGTACATAAACTTATTTATTTACACAAGCATTAAAAGCCTTGCTTACCATTAATAGCAAATAATTGTAAGAAGGTCAGAACAACTTGTATGTCTATGTGTTTCTATGGTAACAATCTCAGAAGATGTTGGTTCCATATTCCAACACTAGATGTCAGTATGAGAATAAGGATTTCATTTGGTTTGGAATGAAACATTTACTCATTTCAAAATAGGAGGCCCTGGAATTTGACTGAATGAGACAAACAGCCTATGGAGGAAATCTATTCAAATATTTGTATTGAAGATGGGGCAGTAGAACAAATATTCCATGGTCTGAACAGTGAATAGTACACATGTAATTTCAAAACAGCTTCCGTACATTTAATCATGCACTTTAAACTTGAAGGACCACTACATATCCTATTTGACAGAGGGTTGGTATCTGACGCCAAAACTCAAGGACTCTAGAAAAGTGCAAATGCTATCTCAAATTCTATCTTTCATTATGGACTTATTACATTTTTCAGGCTAGGCTGTGACCAATACATTTAGTTTGAGAAACCATTTGAGTAGGTCACATTGCTGTCATTACATGGTCAAGAAGTTTTTTTTTCTTTCTTTCTTTTCATTTCTCTGCTTTGCCTTGTTTGAGTTTATTTTTGTTTTGTTTTGAGTTTTATGTTTGAGAAAGTTGCTTGCATATATAATTTTACCATTGGAGAGATTTAACATTAACTTTGGTTTAGGATTATATCTGAGGATTGTGCTCTCAACATTTGCATCTCATCATCAATCAAAAATTCAGTTTTAATATGATGATGTTGATTATAATTTTGTGATGAATCTCTCGCTGGGTAGTGAAGGAGGAAGCGGGAGCCGGAAAAACAATGCAAGTCTTTTTTTTATACACTTTTCAATACAATGCACACACTGGACTCTACTGTGTGCATCTCTCTCCTCTCCCCTCCTGCAGTCTGGACACTCTTTTTATCCCCCTCAAGTTCTCACTGAAACACAGAACAGCTGTTTGAGATAATTTCCCACAGGTATCAAAACTTTACTGTTCTCCTTCTACCAGCCTCGCTCCCCACAGACGTTGTTTGCCCACACCCACACCAACACGAATCTGTTTGAAAACCACATCACCAAACTGTCCACTCAGACATCAGATCCCTTGGATAAATAAGCACTGCTTCTCTGAAGAAAGAATTTCCATGAGACATTTGCACATTTGCAGTATTAAACTTATTGGATTTTTTTAAATTAATTAATTTATTTATTTATTTTTATCTTTTTATATATTTATTAGCAATACAATTTAGACAAGGCAATCATTTAAAAAGCACCAACTATACTATAATAATGAAATTTAAAGACTCTTTGGAGAATAGTCATTATATTCTACATATTCTGAGAAAAGTAATCACACAGATGATTACTGAACATCATTTGATTACACATTGTTGTACAGTATCTCCCTCTTCCGCTCTTTTTTTACATACATATCAGTCAGTATTTCAATATGGCTGTTTTCATCCAAAATCAGAGACTTTAGAAGAGCTTTTTACAACACACTGTCATGATGAAACATCACTGTGGCAACCAAAATGTCACAATTGTTCCGTATTTAAATGTAATTCTGATGTCATATTCAACTAATTTCAGAGCATGCCATTATTTTACCCGAGGCTAAATTTAACAACAACTTATTAGGATCATTATTTTCATCATTTACTTATTGGGTTATCATATATTTACATATGTATTTATTTATTTATGTTTGTTTGCTGTGGGATACAAACAGAGTTTTCAGAATGTCTGTGTGTTTTAAAAAATGAGAAAAGCATCATTAAAAAGATCACAAAAGTAATTCTCCATATGTGCACTATATGCCAGGTCTTCCAATGCTGTGTGATCAGTTTGTGAGGAACAGATCTAAATTTAAGTCTTTGTTTAATCATCAGCGTCCCCATCCGTGGAAACATTCAGATCTAGACCAGCCATAATTTAAACATTAAAACATTTCTACATTAAAAAGCCTTACAAAGCTTTGACATCAGTGATGTCAAATGCTATTTGTTCTCTAATAGTGTGTCTTGTGACCGATTGCAACAATCTAATGTTTGGAAAGGACGGATATTTTTGAATGAGATGTGACTACCTTCATTGAGAGAGAGGATTTTCAGCGATTCAAACCTTGTTTTAGTCGATTAGAATACTTTTAGTGCTTTTTTTTGTGTCATTTTGGGAATAAATTATTGTGACTGTAAATTACAGTACAGTGTATATCTATTATTGTGAATAACTTTTTAGGTTTAGGCATAGGGGTGGGGTTACATGCTCAAAAATATATTTATAATAGTGCAATGTAACATTATTTTCACTCAATTTACTTGACTGTAAAAAAATGTATTGGTAGAGCGTGTTGTCCACTAATTGCAGGGTTGGCGGTTCGATTCCCGGCCCACACGACACCACATGCCAAGTGTCCTTGGGCAAGACACTGAACCCCAAGTTGCTCCCAATGGCAGGCTAGCACCTTGCATGGCAGCTCTGCTGTCATTGGTGTGTGAATGTTTGTGTGAATGGATGAATGAGACACAGTGTAAAGCTCTTTGAATACCGCTAATATTAAAAAGGTGGACCATTTACCATGGGGTTGGGTAAGGGGATCTAAAATATCGATATGATAGGATGATAGTATATTGTGACTAAAATAATGTATTTCTAAGTATAATAAAAAACATCAGGTTTAAAAACGCAATAATATCAAAAGATTGCAGAACCTGTGACAGAATCATCTGAACTGAGAAGATCTCGTTTTGCCTGACTTATTCATGGTGCAGGAAAAACGTCGCTACAGTGACGACAGCACTCTTGCCCTGCTGCTTTGCATCTTTTTATTAGGGATGAGCACGAGTAATCAATTAGTCGAGTACTCATTCAGCTTTAAAGGGATAATTCAACCAAAAATTTTAATTCTCTTATGATTTACCTACCCTATTGCCATCTCAGATGTGATTGACTTTCTCTCTAATGCAGAACACTAATTAAGATTTTTAGAACAATATCTCAGATCTGTAGGTCCATACAATGGAAGTGAATCATGATCAGATCTTTGAATCTTCAAAAATCACACAAAGCCAGCATAAAAGTAATCCATAAGATTGGATGAAATCAGTGGTTAAATCAATATCTGCTGAATTGATATGACAGGTGTGGGTAAGAAAAATATAATTATATTAATTTTATAAATATTTAAGTCATTTTATACAAAAAAAATCCACCTTTGACAAGACCTAACAAGTAGGTGGCAATATTCACGAAGAATGCAAATCACACACACACACACACACACACACACACACACACACACACACAGTTGTGTTTCCATGTTTTATGGGGACTTTCCATAGACATAATGGTTTTTATACTGTACAAACTTTATATTCTATCCCCTAAACCTAACCCTGCCCCTAAACCTAACCCTCACAGAAAACATTCTGCATTTTTACATTTTCAAAAAACATAATTTAGTATGATTTATAAGCTGTTTTCCTCATGGGGACCAACAAAATGTCCCCACAAGGTCAAACATTTTGGGTTTTACTATCCTTATGGGGACATTTGGTCCCCACAAAGTGATAAATACACGCTCACACACACACACACACACACACACACACACACTCACACAAAAAGATTTATAGTAAAAATTGACTTGAATATTGGTCTGTTTCTGACCTAACTGAAAAATATGAATACATTTTGTCCTAAACTTTATTCTAAATTCCAGCTACTTCTGTATTTTGAACAATTGGGAATGTTTAAGTCCGAAATGATTGTTCACATTGCAAATACTGTATATCACAAAAAGCTTTTGTAACTACAGTTAATGTGTGATAAGGCTGAGATGTGTCATTTATTTCAGAGGATGCAAAACCTACATATTTAAAATCACATTTATGAATTGCTGCTTTCTATATGCTTAATCATGGATGTTGTTGCCATTTATTATCATAAGAATAACTATTAAAACAATACTAATAATAAATAATACTAATAATAATAAATACTGAATATTTATCATGTATTTTATTTTATTCATCCATCTGCTGTAACAGCAACATTTAACATTCAACATTTGGGAGTCACTGACGAAGGTTGTTGCTGACTTGATGGATCTTGCTATAAGATGAAATTCACTGAGATGGTTACAAGAATGGCAGATGTTGAGAAATGGATGGATTATCTGGAGTCATCAGAGAGGGAATTAGCTGCTAATCTGCTAGCGACCAAGGCAGACTTGAAGCACGTCTGGGAAAAGTTGGAAGACCTCGAGAATCATAATGAAACAATGTCCAAATTGTTGAAATTAATAATAACAGGCCATAAGCTGGAAATCGAGCGACCTCACAGAGTTCCGGGTCAGAGATCTGCAGAAGGAGACAGGCCCCGATCAATTCTGGCCAAATTTCTGAAATCATCCGATAAAGATCTCATGTTACGCGAGGTAATGAGTAAACAAAGGCTTTTTTTGGAAGAACCACAGCATTTTCTTGTTTCCAGAATTTGTGAATTCAACAAGAGAGAAACGTGATAGATTCAAGAAAAGCAATAAACAATTACATCAACGGAAGTTCGCTTTTGCACTGATGTTCCTGGCCAAATTGACAATAAATACTAAGGATTGCCGAAAGTATTTACATGCCAACATCAAACAATATCCTTCATAAAGTCAATGGAATGAGCAAGTCATTGTGTGATACTCTCTATGCAGCTGAGTGAGCTGAACATTCACTTGACTGTCCGAGGAAACTGAGCACCTTTTTTGTTTCTTTTTGTGCTGGTTCTGCCTAGCGACTGGAGTTTTTTTTTTTTTTTGTGGGATAGCACTTCTTTGGGACAGTTTGTGGAGAATTTGCACATTCTTTGTGCTTATGCCTCCTATTGGTTGGAGTTTGTTCTGTGGAATAATTATTGAAAAACATTGGAGTGATTAGGGCATTTGTTCATGTAACAGCCGAGTGGGCATGACTCACTGAACATTCACTTGTCTGTCCAAGGAAACTGAGCGACTTTTTTGTCTCTTTTTGTGCTGTTACGCCTAGTGGCTGGAGTTTGTTTTGTGGAGGAACACACCATTGGGTCAGTTATGTGGATGAATATACACGTTCTTTATGCTTATGCCTCCTAATGGCTGGAATTTGTTTTTTGGGGCTCTCGTTGGTGTACATGGACTGTTTGACTTTAGAGGGATGGACGCCAGTTGGCGCTGTCGTGCGTGGGGTTAAGGCGCACATTTTTTTTTTTCTGTTTTTTTTTTTTCATGGGGAAGTACAGTACCCTCCCGTGATTACTTGTAGGGAAAATGTAATGGTCTCCGTGGGCATGAGCACTGACAGCATCAGGCGAATGGCCTCCATTGCTGTGGAAGCTGGCAGCAGCAGGGGAATGGCCTCTGTGGCCGTTGGCATGTGGAACAGCCCTCATGGCTGTGGAGACTGCAGCAGCTGGGGATCGGCCTCAGTGACCGTGGGCACTGGCACCTCTGTAGTTTGTCGTCATCTCTCAGCGACATGTAGCAGTATAGTCCAACACCAAGCAGGAATGGAGCTGGATCAGGCAGGCTCTAGTAACATTGGGAAATGAATCCCGACAAATAAGATAATATTAGCGTAGATGCCATTCAACTTTATGCAGAGTTATAGAACATGATGGATGTTTCTGGCTCTAGCAGACCTAACTAAAGCAGCCCAATTGTGAGTTGAAGGATAAATTAGGTGTATGTTTGGCTAGATGAGTCTTAAGTCTAGACTTAAACTGAGTGAGTGTGTCTGCATCGCAAACAGTGTAAGGGAGTGTATTAAAGGATATACCTCCTTTTGTGGATTTTGATATTCTTGGAATTATTAACAAGCCAGAATTTTGTGATTGTAATGAACGTGATTGAATTATAGCATGTCAGAATGCCACTTAAGTACTGTGAAGCTAGACAATTTAAAGCTTTGTATGTAGTTAACAGAATTAAAAAAAAAAATGTATACAGAATTTAACGTAATGTAATGACTATAAAATTGGGCTAATATGATCATATAATTTAGTTCTAGTCAGCACTCTGGCATCTGCATTTTGAACCAATTGACATTTATTTATTAAACTTGCTGACATCCTCCAAGTAATTCAGTAAACTATTCTTGAGGTCATGAACTTATTAACAAATTTTTCAGCATCAGAGCATGTGTTGTAATTTAGCAATATTTCTCAGGTGGAAGAATTCTGTACAAATATTGGAAATTTTATTTTCAAAAGGACAGATTGGTATCAAATATAACAGCTACTGTAAGTTATTTGCTGAAGAAGATGACGCAACAGTACATCCATTGAGAATCAAAATATATTTTAACAACTTCTTTTTAGAGGTTTTTTATCCAATCATTAGCACCTCTGTTTTTGTCTGAATTGAGTAGAAGGAAATTTCTGGCCATCCAATGTTTGATTTCATTGATACACTGCTAATTTGGAGAATTGTGAATTTTCGTTGGGTTTGGAAGAAATATAAAGTTGGGTATCGTTGGCATAACTTTGGAAATGTATTCTATGATTCCTGATAATATCTCCCAGAGTAAGCATATATATGGAGAAAAGCAGAGGTCCTCAATTTGATCCCTGTGGACTGATTTATCAATTTGACATATAAAAATTGGTAGCAGTCTAATAAATAGGACTTAAACCATGCTAATACAAGTCCACTAATGCCAACACAATTCTCCAGCCTATTGAAGAGAATGTTGTGATCTATCATATCTAAGGCAGTGAATGTGATCTATAAACTGTAGCAGGGGCAAAATCTGATGGTGTCATATTAAGCATTATTAGTTCAAAAGACTTAAACTTATATCTTGTTCTCTGACTAACACCAAAAACTTCACTGTATATTGTAGCAACACCTTCTCGACCCATCAGATGAGGCTCATGTTTACAACAATATCCTTGGGGAGTAGATTCATTTAAACATATTTATTAATCTGGTTTAAGCCAGGTTTCAGTCAAACAGATTGCATCCAAACTATGATCTGTAATGATTTAATTTACAATTAGTGCTTTGGTAGAAAGAGATCTAATGTTTATATGATGTATATATTTTTTCAAGTTTGACCTTAATAATTTTTATTTTCTAAATTATTTAGTGAGAGTTTTGTGTTTGGTAGTTCAGGGAACAGACACAGTCTCTAATGATATCTAGGTGATACAGTCTCTAAGTGTTGTAGTTTGTGTGACCTATGTGATGTTTCAAGGAAGCTAGCAGACATTGGGATTAACAAGTTTGTCTGCTTCCTGACCTGGGACGCAGTTAGTCATATACTATTATTATTAAGACTATGAGCCAAATAACAAGAGAGGAGAGCAGCACCTTCCCTGGAGGTATGGAGTCTGTATCTTTAGCAGGTCAGGTGTACTCCAAAAACTCTTCCGATTGTCTATAAATCTATGCTATTCTCCGGAAACCACTCAGATATCCACCATGACGAGCAGGGAGGGGGCCAGAGCACATTACAGTGTCTGACATTGTTTTTGCAAGTTTGCACACCTCTTTATCAATATCTCTAGTGATCTCTGACTGGTGAATCCAGACATCATTAGTGCCCAAATGAATAACAATTTTAGAAAATCTATGTATGGCATTAGACAGCACTTGAAAATTTGAACTGATATCAGACGCCCGAGCCCCCGAAATGTGCTGGAGTCTCTATTTCCACGTTCCTTAAAATAGAATAACCAATTATTAGGGCTCTTTCAACATTATTCTCAGTGGGTGCATCACTGAGTGGGGAGAATTGATTGGAAACCCTAACAGGAACGGGCGAGTGGTGTCACTCTTCTGAGCGAGTATGCCGCTAAGACGTCAACCAAACACCCTGCTGCTGGGGCTCTAGAGCCAAAACCAAAGTGTGTGTGTTTCATGCTGTTCTACCGATACAGTATCTACTGGCTGCTCATTAGGCTAATTCCTTACATTTATAACATTTGAATCCTTCACTGCTGATGGAAAAACGTTAGTAAACATGTGGCATGTTTTGCTGGAAGCAATAAGCAATACGGAAGCAAATGCCATGATTTTTTTTGTTATGGTTGTTTTTGAGCAGCGAGGGGTTGAGATCAGTGTGGTTCCTAATCAGCAGATGTTTGAGATTGATGCAATAATCTGGGTAAAACACTGGAGAAAACGAATGCATGCAGTCGAGACGCAAGTGGATAAAAGAAAAAGAAAAAACAAGAGAAACGGGTGTGTGCGGTATAATACGCACAGATGAAACAGTAGAAAAGCAGAAAATCCCGAAGCACAAGGTAAAATGGAAGAAGATAAAATTATGTATGTATAAGAATAAGTATAAGCAATGCTAAGCAGGCTAGTAAGCTACAAACACCTGTGCAGCATTCCATTAGCACACTGCAGCAGGGCCGGATCGAATACTTGGCAGACTAGTACATTTAAAAAATAAAACTAGTACATTTAACATTTTGTTTTATGTTTCTAGAGCAGTTGATGGAAAACAGCATATAATAGCCATTAAGCATGGCCTTTTGTGGTATACTACACTAAACGTAAAAATAAAGATATAAAGTGTTTGTCAGAGAAACGTCTCGGGTTACTTAACTGTAACCCCTGTTCCCTGATAAAAGCGGAACAAGATGCTGCACTGACTTAGTGCTTTGGGAACATCTTTAGGTGTGACCAGCTGTGAATATGTGTGCAACACGTCAATGAAATTGACCAGAATTTATAGCCTCTGCTGGTGACATCAATGGATGCATCACAGGTGCATCGTCAGATCTTTTGTCTTCAGATCACTCTGTGTGTGTGTGCTTCATGAGCCTGTCAGAAACATTTCAACTTTCCTCTGCTAGGAGTTAGATTTTGTTAGGCAGTGTGCAGATACCTTTCTCTTCTTTCTCTAAAAAAGAAAAAAAAGGGAAAAAAAGGAGAAAATGACTGAAAGACAGAGCAAACGGTGTGTGTTCCCTTGTCTATGCTCTATGGCTGAGAGGGACACACATCAGTTTTGTTTTGTATGTTTGGGGGAAGAGCATGCTGCTCTCGTGTTGGGGCGGGGCGGGTGCAAGCATTGCGATCTGCTCTCGTGCAAAATGCTTCGTGCTCATCTCGCTTACTTCTGAGAGTCGGCGCCCACACTTCAATCGTA
Organism: Xyrauchen texanus; assembly: GCF_025860055.1. NCBI lineage: Eukaryota > Metazoa > Chordata > Actinopteri > Cypriniformes > Catostomidae > Xyrauchen > Xyrauchen texanus. The sequence continues at coordinate 40,842,021 of NC_068276.1, forward strand.
GGGCTCTCGTATGGATCTGGCTGAGGAGCTAGAGACAGGTCCGTCCCTATCGCTCGCTTGCTCTCTCTCTCCCCAGACCCAGCTGGTCCTTCCCGTGATCCTGAAGCGCGCTCCAGCGCCTCTTCGGTTCATGAGGGGGACCTTGAATCTCTGGAGTCTGTGGACTTTGAGTTACCCACCTCTGAGCATTCTGGGCATGATGATATATCATCGAAGGAATTACTCGAGGTGATTACTCGTGCGGTGGACAAGCTTCAATTAGACTGGCCACGTGAACGAACGCTCCAAGTTGGAGGACAGATTTCTGTCTGGTGGCCAGGGGAAGGGAACGCCTCATCAGTCCCTTCCCTACTTTGTTGACCTCCATGATGAGCACTCTCGTTCATGGAGGAAACCTTATACTTCCCGTGTCTATGTGCCCTCGACGTCGATATATTCGACTATCGTGGGTGCTGAGACACGGGGGTATTCGGTGATGATACTTCCTGGTTCCCAAGAAGGGTGGGGGGTTGCGTCCGTTCTGAGATCTTCGAGGCTTGAATCACTCAGTCAGGGCGTTCAAGTTCAAGATGCTAACTAGCAAGACGGTCATGTCACAAATACAACATCACAATTGGCTGGTCAAGATCGATCTCATGGACGCATACTTTCATATAGAAATTTTGCCACAGCACAGGAAGTTCCTGAGGTTCGCTTTCAGGAGCGAAGCCTTCCAATATCGGGTTCTTCCGTTCGGCCTAGCCCTATCACCCCGCACATTCACAAAATGCATGGATGTAGCACTGTTTCCTTTGCGACTCTGTGGCATCCACATTCTGAATTACAAGTACTGGCAGTTCAGCCCAGGGATATTGTCTTAGCTCATCTGGTTTCTCTGGGTCTGAGACTCAACTTCAAAAACAGCGTTCTCTCTCCCACCAAGGGAATTATCTATCAGGGAGTTATATGGAATTATATCAGCATGCAGTGTCCCGCTCGAATCATGTCCATTCAGCCTGAGCAAAGTCAGGCTAGGTCAAGGTTGCAATGTTCGTCAGTATCAACGAATACTAGGTATTATGGCATCTGCGTCCATGGTGATCCCTTTGAGCCTTCTGCACATGAGACCGTTTCAGTTGTGGCTAAAAGCCAGGGGATTTCATCCAAGGGGCAGTCCCCTAAGGTTCCCTTTCTGTGTGGTTCAGACCCCGGTTTCTTACCCTGGGTCCCACTCTGGGTGCGTCTTGTTGTCGCAGGTTGCTAACGACAGACGCCTCCCTGACAGGCTGGGGAGCTGTCTTAAGTGGTCGTCCAGCTCAAGGGGAATGGGAGGGTCATCAGCTCGATTGGCACATCAACTCACCTCGAGTTGATGGCGGTATTTCTGGCCCTGAAATACTTCCTCCAGCATTTGAGAGGCTGCCATGTCAAGTCAAGTCAAGTGGTTTTTATTGTCGTTTCAACCATATACAGTTAGTACAGTACACAGCAAAACGAGACAACGTTCCTCCAGGACCATGGTGCTACATAAAAAAACAACAAAGGTCCAACATAGGACTACATGAGACAACACAACGAAATAAAATACCTATATAAACTACCTATATATACCTATATAAAGTGCACGTGCAAACATGTGCAAAAAGTACAGGACAGTACAACAAATTACTGACAATGAACAGGACAATAGACAGTGCAGCGCCGACCAGTACTCAGTAGTGCAAAAAGATGACAGTTTCTAAAATGTAAACATAACATACTATGAGATAGTGTTCTATGCACATAGCAGTTATTGAGGTAGCAGACAGTTATAAAGCTGACAGTTATTAAAGAGCAACTCAGGACACGTGTGTGTCAAACCAGTCTCTGAGTATTGAGAAGTCTGATGGCTTGGGGGAAGAAGCTGTTACACAGTCTGGCCGTGAGGGCCCGAATGCTTCGGTACCTCTTGCCAGACGGAAGGAGGGTAAAGAGTTTGTGTGAGGGGTGTGTGGGGTCGTCCACAATGCTGGTTGCTTTGCGGATACAGTGTTTTTTGTAAATGTCTTTGATGGAGGGAAGAGAGACCCCTCTCTTCCCTCCATCATGTCCTAGTGCGGGTGGACAACACAGCAGTAGTCTCCTACATAAATCATCAAGGAGGTCTGCGTTTACGTCAGCTGAATGCTCTTGCACGTCGGATTCTCCTTTGGGCCCAGGGCAAGCTCCTGTCACTCAGGGCAGTTGGATGTCTGAATGTGGGAGAAGATTTACTGTCCAGACAGAAAATACCGACAGGGGAGTGGAAACTCCACCCCGAGGTAGTGGAACAAATCTGGGTAAGATTTTACAGAGCAGAAGTGGACATATTCGCCTCTCAACAGACAGTCTTCAGAATGTCCCCTCTACTTCTCTCTGAGTCACCCAGCCCCCCTGGGTCTGGACGCGATGGCGCATATATGGCCCACAATGCTATAAAGAAATCTGTATGCATCTGTCAAATCTGTATGCGTTTCCCCCGGTTTCTCTGCGCATGGGAGTCTTGGCCAGAGTTCGCCAGCAAGGGTCCTGCCTCGTACTGATTGCGCCGCGCTGGCTGAACAGGGTATGGTTCTCGGAGATAATGTCTCCTCGACGTGCCTTGGGCATTCGACAGGAGACCTTCTGTCTCAGGCACAGGGGACAATATTTCATCCCTGGCCCGAGCTCTGGAACTTTCATGTTTGGCCCTGAAGGGTACCAACTGAGCGATACTGGGTTTTCACTGGGTTTTTTAGGTTATCGAGACAAATTTAAGTGCTAGGGCTCCCACTACCAGAAGAATCTACGCCAATAATTGGGGTGTCTTTGAAAGATGGTGCAGTGCACATAATGCAGATCCAGTTAACTGCCAGATTGCTTCAGTTCTGGACTTTCTGCAGGAAAAATTGTCAGCAGGCATATGTCCTGCCACTCTCAGGGTCTATGTGGCCGCCATTTCGGCTTGCCACCCCTTGATGGACGGGGTGCCATTGGGGAGACATCCTCTACTCGCTCGCTTCATTCGTGGAGCTATGTGACTGAGGTATCCTGCTAGGATCAGGACCCCTTCATGGGACTTAGCAATAGTCCTTGGGGGTTTGGTTGAGCCCCCCCCTTCGAACCTCTAGAGTCAGCGTCTGATAAAGTTCTGACTCTCAAGATGGTTTTTCGTATTGCGATTACCTCTCTAAAGAGAATTGGGGATCTACAGGCTCTGTCTGTCTTGCCAGCCTGCTTAGATTTTGCCCCAGGAATGGCTAAAGCAATTTTGCACCGTATATATATATATACTGTATATATATATATACTGTATATATATATATATACAGTACTGTGCAAAATCTTAGGCACATAAGATGGCACAAAGCCCCCCACTGAACATTGTGACAGTCTGGGATTACATAAAGAGACAGAAGCAATTGAGACAGCCTAAATAGATAGAAGAATGGTGTCAAATTCACTAAGAAACTCGGAACATCTTATCTTCCAGCAACCAAGACAAAACTGTGTTCAGGTGTACCTAGGATAATTGGTACTGTTTTAAAGGCAAATGTGGTCACACTGAATATTGATTTAGCTTTGTTATGTTTACTGGACTTTGTATGACATTAATGTATAAATGCAAACTATTTATGGCATTATTTTTGAAGGCATCCTTACTAAGCAACATTTTTCACAAATGCCTTTAACTTTTGCACAGTACTTTACACACACACACACACACACACACACACACACACACACACACACACACACACACGTACAACTACAAATCTGTTATATACAGATAGTGCAAGGGAATGTAATGGCAGAAGAGGTAGGATATGTTGGATAAATATAAATAGACTAAGCTGTGAATTGCACATAATTATTGCTCAATGGGGCAGTTTGAGCTGTTCATGAGATGTATAGCCTGAGGGAAAAAACTGTTCCAGTTCAAAAAGGTAGTGGTCTGGGTGAGTAGCATCCAGAGTGATTTTTCCAGCCCTTTTCCTCATTATGTAAGTGTTCAGTTCTTGAAGGGAGGGCAGAGGGCAAACAATAATCTGTTTAACCGTCCAAACTGTCCTTTGTAGTCTTCTGATGTTTGATTTCATAGCTGAACCAAACCAGACAGTTACTGAAGTGTAGAGGACAGACTCAATGACTGATGAATAGAACTGTATCAACAGCACCTGTGGCAGGTTTAACTTCCTCAACCGGTGAAGGAAGTACAACCTCTGCTGGGACTTTTTCACAATTTAGTAAATGTGAGTCTCCAACTTCAGGTCCAGTGAGATGGTAGAGCCTGGGAACCTGAATAACTCCTAAGTTGCCACAGTGCATGTTTAAAATGGTGAGAAGGGTCAATGTTGGTGTGTTCCTCCTAAAGTCCACTATTATCGCTATAATATACCACTATAAAGACCACTGTTTTGAGGGTGTTCAGCTCCAGGTTGTTTTCCAAGCTGGTGATCCACTGACAGATAGAGGTGGGAACAGAGAGTTGGTTTAATTTAGTCTGGAGTATAGCTGAGAGGATGATGTTAAAAGCCGAACTGAAGTCAACAAAAATTATCCTTGCATATGTCCCTGCTCTATCCAGATGTTGAATGATATGATGCAATCTCATGTTGACTGCATCATCAACAGACCTGTTTGCTTGATAAGCAAACTGATGGGGATCCAGTGATGTTCTTCAGTTGGGCCAACACCAGTCTCTCAAATTACGTCATGACCACAGACATCAGAGCGACTGGTCTGTAGTCATTATGTCCTGAGATTTTGGGTTTCTTTGGGACAGGGATAATGGTGGAGTATTTGAAGTAGAAGGGACCATGACACTGCTCCAGTGATCTGTAGAAATCTGTGTGAATATGGTGGCCAGCTGGTCAGCACAGGATTTTAGACTAGTGTGTCAAACACTCTCTGGGCCCTGTGCTTTCCTTGACTTTTGTTTGGCACATATCCTCTTCACATATCTTAAGTTGTGTTGTTCAAGAGTGCTGAGAGTCCCAAAGCTGCTCTAGGGAAGAGTGGTATGCATCCTTTAATGTTGCGTAGCAGTGATCCAGTATATTGCTGTCTCTAGTGGGGCATGTAATGCGCTGTCTGTATTTTGGCAGTTCACAAGTGAGGTTGGCTCTGTTAAAATTGCAGAGAATAATAATACATGAGTCCAGGTATTGTTGTTCCGTGTCTGTGATCTGATCATCCAGCTGTTGCAGCGCTGTGCTCCCACACACTTGTGGAGGAATATAATCACTCACCTGAATAATCAAAGAAAACTCCCATGACAAGTATTAAGGCTTACAGTTGATAAAGAGCACTTTCAAATTAGGACAGCACATCTTCTTTAACATTGTTACATCTGTACACTGACTTTCATTGTTGTAAAAGCATGTTCCACTGTTTCTTGTTTTCCCCATTTACTCCACAATGCGATCCGCTCTGAACATCTGAAAGCCCGGCAGATGAAATGCACTGTCCAAAATGGCTTTACTCAGTCAGGTTTGAGCCCCACTCCGAGCGCCATTTTGAGATTACATTGGCTACCTTTTACATTTCATATTAATTTTAAAATTCTGTTAATTACATACAAAGCTTTGAATGGTCTAGCTCCACAGTACTTAATTGACTTTCTACCACGCTATATTCCATCACGTCTATTACGATCACAAAATTATGGCCCGTTAATAGTTCCTAGAATATCAAAATCTACAAAAGGAAGTAAATCCTTTTTCTGTTTGGCTCCAAAACTATCGAATAGTCTCCCTAATACAGAGACATAATCACTCAGTTTAACTCTAGATTAAAGACTCATCTATTTAGCCTGGCATACACCTAATTTATCCATCAACTCACAGTTAGGCTACTTTAGTTTAGTTAGTTTAGTTTAACCAGAAACATTTCTCAGAAACATTTTTCAGAATCTATAACTCTGAAATAAGTTGAATGGCATCTACGCTAATAATATTCTATTTGTTTCCCTGTTTTATATACCGAGGTTAACAGAGCTGGCCAGATCCAGCTCCGTTCCTGCTTGGTGTCAGACTCCACGGCTATGTGTTGCTGAGTGATGACGACAAACTACAACTGGTGATAGCCAGACACCACTTCAGTCTTTTACGATAGACTTCAGAGGATGACCTGATGCCATCTCCAACTGTAAGATATCAGTTACTTCATATGCCACTTCCTGAACCATGGACATAGGATTGACCCCACCGATCCTCACCGAAATGACCTGCCAGTTGAACTGCAATGCTCCTAATTGATCTCTGCCTACATCACCTTTGTTTAATAATGGACTACGCTCTTGAAATGGAATACATAGACTATCAATTAATTGCCAACAAAAGCCTTCATCAGCCAACTAACAAAGGACAATGCATCTATGTGAACATTAGTCATTAATTTTACAGTTCATACAAAATCTTTGTTTAAACACTGGCCCTTAACACTTACTTAGTGCACACATTTTAAACCATGCCTTGCACTGCACACAAATAACTAATATTGGCATTATATTCATGCTATTTCGCCAGAGGGGAACTGGCCCCCACATTGAACCTGGTTTCTGCCAAGGTTATTTATCTCCATAAACCAACATCTCATGGAGTTTTGTGTTCCTTGTCACAGTTGCCTTCAACTTGCTCACTGGGGTTCTAAACACAATTATTATTTAACTATTTAATTATTTATATCTATACACAATTTACAATCATATTTAATCAAACTACACAATGATGTCTCTAAGACTTTATAGATAATACAGGTTAATTTTCTGTTAAAGCATGATTTTCTGTAAAGCTGCTTTGAAAATCACTATACAATGACTTGACTTGACTTACAGATTCCCATATGCTTTTCCAACCTTCCTTAAATACCCAGACAGAATAAACATCAAAGACCAAATTGTAAACAATTTAGGGATGGTTAGGTTTCAACGTCATGAGATTGCAATTTATTTGATACTGGAGATAAATCCCAAGGAGGTTGGCCCCTATGAGTGGTCAGAATTTCTCTAAATTCTGAAAACTTTAGCCTAGATTCCATCCACTTTTCACACTATTTTGTTATCGACAAAGTGAAAATGCATAAAAACTAATTTTGACGAATTGGCCGTCTTCTGCCTGTTTCTATTCAAATGGCCTTTTATTGATAAAAATGGTGTGCATGATGATGTCATGCCTAAAAAAAAACACTATGTCACATACGTTTTGGTTTATCACAAAAGCAACCTGCCCTTAAGCCGTTTCCATACAGAAATGTGTGTTTATCACTAATTCGCCTCCCAATTGTCTCCCAACTTTTCGTCTGAAGTTTTGGTAAAATGGGGAGAGTATTGAGACAATTCATTGAAATAAGACAGCTTTCTGTCATTTTTATTTCACAAATAAAATCAATCAGAAAAGGAGTAATTCCATTCAAAAGGGAGCAGTTGCCCTTCTGATAGGACTGTAATGTTGGTCATGTTGTTGCGCCTATCGCAGGATGACACCGGTTCCGACCCAAAAGCGAATCGTCATGGCCCTGTTCAAGCTGGCAACCTGCACCAAGCAGATTTCGGTCTTAGTATAAGGACCTTCCATCGATGTGTATATGCTGTGTGCACAATATCAGGGTTTACATATGATACATTCCTGATATTCAATAGGCTATTTTGAACAATCATCTAATCTAAAGCATTGCCATCACAACTGTATAGCCTATTTGTCTAACAACTTTTAATGACCAACTGAACTTGATTGTCATCTAAAATACATTTTAGTATCATAATGCAATTTACATTTTCTGAAGAAGGTCAACTTAGTCAGGGGGCCAATTCTGAAAAGGGCTTCTGTTAAGACTTTTGTGGACATGTTTTGGTTCAAGCTGTCACCCTATTTTTTTAGTTAGAAGATACCCATAGGTAAGATATTAGGGTGGTTGTCAAGCTGAATTTTTTTTTTTTGTGACTTGTACAAGCAATTTCAGGCCAATTTTTTGGTTTCCTTCTCAACACAACATGCCAACAATAAATGTTGAATATCTCCACAACCCCAAGGACCATATACATAAAAATTGTATCAAATGAAAGTCAACACTCATGGGATGTCTGCTGACGTGTCAGAATGAACATTTATTGTACAGTGTAAGAGACAACAGAACTAGAACATGAAAAAAACAATCTCCGCCTAAAGAGAACCAGTTTTCAAAGTAAATATCAGCTTGGAAACATAACATAGTATCCCAAAACCTCTATCAATCAGTACCCCTATATAAGGGAATGATTCAAGCCAAGTTTAAAGCTTGTAGGGAGAGAGAGTGCAATGCTGCACAAGTTATAATAGTTTAATGTCAAGGCGGAAATGTAGAACTGTAGATGGTGGTCTATGGTGCTATTTGGCTTCATTAATGTAACAGGTTGTAACTCAAATTATATTTAATTGACATATCACTATAGTTATTAATTCCATCCTAACATAACTGCTCTCTCACTTCTTTAAGGTTAGTAACTAGTTAGTAGTAATAACTATATAGTAGTCGTATGGCAAAGGTATGTTTTTCCCCATCAAAGCAGTGGCACTCAGGTAGGCAGCCAACCGAAGGCACCCAGGGACCATGTCCATGAGCTCAATCTGAGTCCTGGTCAGGGACACAAAAGAAGAATTTACTGTTTTGATAATGAATACCATTCAAATACAAAACATGCATTCATGCATCCAAGGGCATAATATAAATCTAATCTACAAAACAGGAAACACAATATCATGCCAAATAATCTGAAACAATATAGTTGCATATAATGTGGCCAAACTCAATAATAATGATGTGAGTACCTGAGTATTCTTGCACCAAGCTGCAAAGGCACATCCACATGCCCCACTGCAAAATATTCCAAAATATTCCCCACTGCAAAATATTCCAAAATATACACTGCCTGGTACTGCATTGACTTCCACTTTCCTTGCATCCACATATCGTCAGCTCCAAGCACCTGGCCTGTACAGGTTCTTTGGTTAAAAGCTGGGGGACAAGCATACCATTCTTCATGTGCCAACCACAACTGGTTGGTGAGGGCAACTGTGGATGGGTCTCTAGTGACTGTTTCCAAACCTTTGTTTGATAGTGGGCCCTCATGAGGTGCAGAGACAAGGCATCCTGAGTTGGTGGTAAAGTATCCACATTGGCTTTCACTTTCCGAAACAGAGCACAGCGAACATCATGGATTGAAGTGCTGGTCGTTTTTGGATCATACAGTTTGCAGACAAACTGTTCTGCTGAGGATGGAATAGCTGGACTTGGTACTTCATCCTCACCAAAGTTGTGGAGAAGATGAGGGCACTGCTGGAACACTTTCCACGCCGTCCTTTTTCTTATTCCAGTGAATTGACTGGTAGTGTCACATCCAGTGATAGCATGAAATGCCAACAGACCATCCAGAATCTCATTTGACATTTTAATATCATGCACTTTAATGTAGCATGGTTTCTTGGCAGTTCCTGCTTTCATCCAAATTTCTGGGCTCAGCAGGTGTGCAAACACAAGAAGCAACAACAGTACATCTGTGTCTCTGCACTGAATGATGAGCCTCTCATACCCTTTGGTTGTGGCATCAACAGCATGTAGCAATATGCGGGTATTTGCTTCTTCATGTGCAGCCCGTAGATGGGAAACATCAATCCCAGCTGCCGTTGCCACTTTTTCAGCATCATCAAATCCCCCACTTATTACAATTTCAAGACCATACTGAATGACGTGCCTTTCAAGTTCAATTGAAATGAATTGTGTCAGGTTGGCCTTGTTTTCATCCATTTCAATGAAACCATTCCAGTTAGCTGGCATCTTTACATCATTACTTACAATGGTGCGAATTTTTCGCTGCATGGTGCTGCGTTTTGCTCTTGTTCCACCCTTTATGGAGTTTTGTAGGTACTGATCAAAGACTAGATCCACTCTAGTAATGTTCCCATGTAGATTGCCAGTCACTTTCTGTATAAAAATGTCAGCATAATCCCCAAAGGTTGATGCATTTGGAGGTTTTCCTATTGCTCTTACTAAAGCCATCCCATCAATGATCGTGCATGTTCTCACAAGAGATGGACTTAGCCCCGTCTCTTTTGCACCAGCTTGTAGTATGGTGGCTAAGTCAGCTTTGCTAGTAGGTCTGAGCACTGACTCTGTTGTGGCAAGTGAAAGGGGACTGCGCACAGTTCTTCTTGGAGAAGCCCATCTATGTTAACCTCTCTGCCACTGTCCATGGATACAATGATGCGATGGAAAATATCCCTGTCAGGCTTCACACACTTGGATTTGAGTTTTCCAAGTTTGCTGTCTGTTCTGTAAAGATTTGAGAATGTTTTGAGTTTTCTCTTAGTGAGGCTGTTATGGAAGTTTGTGTTCATTGTGCTCATTCTTTTTTCACCAGCTCAGTTACCATTTGTTTCCCAGACTCTGCAGCATGTGTTAGGTCATTCAGTATATCTTCTGAAGCAACATCACCGGTTGTCAAAGACACCAACTCATACATATTCTCCAGTTGGAAGACATGGTATCTCTGGAATTGGTCTACAAGTTGAATGACATCCTCATTATCCCTTCTGAGTCTTGATGGAAGGCAGTCTTTGTGGTTGTCTTCGTCATCTTCTCCATCATGTGTGAGTCCAAACAGGGATCTAGTGTCCTGTGCTAAAGATGCACGTTCATTGTAGGCTGATGGACCAACGGTTTCTAGCTGTCTCATTTCGAGTGATGCCTACCAATCCTCCAGCAACCTTTCCAGTTTTGTTGATTTGCTCAAGGCAAAGATCAAATGGCACCTTGTTGAAGCTATGTTTGGCCTCTTTGGCTACAAAATCGCCATCTAGGAAGCCCTGGTAGACCCGTGGTGCCGTCTGTGCCAGATGTTCCATGTCTGCTATGAATACAGCACCCCATCTTGTGTAGTGGGTGTGATCATATGCAGCAAACCAGGGCATCATGCTCTTGAAGGCCGACATGTAAAGCTTCCAGTCACCACATCTCAGTGCCCGTGTGAATGCCAGGAGAATAGACACAAGGTCCATGTATTGTCGCCAGAAGGTAAATGTTGGTTTGTCTTCATTAGCCTTGTCAAACTCAGCAAGGAGATCTTGAACCTCTCCAACTTTCAGAACAAGATCTTCATAGCATGCTGCAGCTGCTTCAATTTCTCCACATCGTATGTGTTCGTGATTATATTGCACATTTGCCCAAAATGACAGTAGGTAACATGGAAGAAAATGGAAGCACTTTGGAAAAAAAATCCGCTTTTACCACTTTTAAGAATATAGTGTTAAAATGGACAAAAAAAAAAAATTCTAAGCTGACAACCTGGCTAGAACACATGTTGAGGGGTTAAATATTAATACTGGATAGGTTGTATGCTTGTACCAAAAAGTGTCCGACAAAGTTTTAATATCAGTTTTGGCCCCCTGACTAACTAAATGCTATCCAAGGTAAAGATGCAGAAAATTCTGATAATGCAGAACATTCTGATAATGTAATTCACCTGACTTTTTTTGTCTACAGAACAGGGTAAGGCTAATTTAAGTTTGTGTAAAGAAAAGGCATATATAGGTGTAAAAATTGTATATTTTATTTTTTTTCATTTGGTAATTAATATTTTTAATGTAATGCTTTTTTTGTGTGGTAATTTATTTAATTTAATACAGGGAATTTTGCTGACATTTTTTCAAAGGTATAAGCAATAATTGGATAGAATTGGGCTATAAGTTAGCGTTCCAAAAAAGCACACTGATGTTTTTCTCCTAGTATTGTGTATTTATGTTTTATTTAAAACACCTTTGTGAACAGAAATTATATGATTTTTGTATTGTGGGGTGAATTCTGTGACTGCAGTCTATTATTTTGAATGGTGTGTAAAAGCAACTTTTAATAAATGAACGGATGTCTACCATGATTATATTAATCGCAAAGAGTGGCCATTAATTTGTTCTCTGTGCACTTGCAGCATCGGATCTATTTGCCATTAAGATCAATCCATAATACATTGGCTTTCAAGGATGTACACAAGCTAACGGTTGGGGTAAATTATGTCATGTGACACTACAATTTTTAATTAATGGCAATTTTCTCAACAAAAAGTTTTTCCAAACCAGTTTTTTGTGACATTTGAAGTATCGACATAGAGTTTATGCGCTATAGTCAAACGGAAAAATATTATGTCGACATTTGTGAAATTTTAGTGATAATTTGCAATTCAGTCAGCTTTATTTTGATGTGCTAAAACTTTTTTCACAAAAAATCCTTGGGATGGAAACGTAGTTAATACTAGCATGCATTTAATAGCAGTGGGAATGAGACCATTTTAATTGTCACACTGAGACCTTTTAAATGACATGAATCATGTAGAGTTTTTTGAGTACATACACTCTGATGTAACCTTATACAGCTTTTCTGTTATTAAATTTTTTTTATTCCAATTCTAGTTTCTAACAAGATGTAAACTGTATGTAGCTGGAGCCCGCTGGTGCGCGATAGCTGTGCGGTATGTGTAAACTTAACTCCCCTGGCCTCAAGAGGGTCATTAGCGACTGATGCTAGAGGCTGTACCCTTTAGCCCCTTTGTTTGTGCACCCCCTCCCATGCCAGCTGATGCCAGTTCCAATCCCGCTCTGAGTGCATCAAGCAGGACTGGTTACATGTACACATTTAAGTGCTACAAATTGCATTACAATAAGGTCATTGTACAGTTCTAAACAATGTTCTCAATGGTCTGTGCTTATTTCCGTCTTTGGTATAAATAGTAGAAGGTAGTAATAAACAAGAAATGCATAGTTTTATTCCATCTTGCTGTGAACATATCTTCAGTCACCTCGGCATTCCTACAGATTGAACCACTGTAATAAAAAAAAAAAAACATTTTACAGATGCACATGACTGACAGCTGCCATCAAGCCATCCCTGAACTTGGCCCACCCTAGTGTTTCCAGGGATTTTATCAAATAGCTAATATTGGGCCACCCATTATTTGAATTATTTTTCGCTTGATGGGGATTCACCTGTTTGTTGTTTTCCTGTTAAAAATGTGATTCATTAGAAACACCTTAAGACTTGTTAATGACTAATAGATGAGCAGTAATACAGAGACATTTGGTAGACAGAGGTAAAATATCTGCTCAGGTTCTGGTGAAGGTTTGCGAAAAGCAATCAGGCACTTTTTTTCGCTGGTGTGAAAGAGGTCTGTTGATTTGCATAATCTTGCCTGCTCACTCTACTCTGTGGGGTCAGCTTCATGTCACGCATATCAGGCAGCTGCCAGTCTAAGCCCTTCAGGATTACTGTGAAATAGGACTATCTCAGACTGGCTGCTGCTTCCCTCTCTTCACCTACAGACCTGCCTATATATATATATATATATATATATATATACACTGATCAGCCACAGCATTAAAACCCCCTGCTTAATATTGTTTAGGTCCCCCAAAATAGCGCCAACCCGCATATCAAAATAGCATTCTGAGATGCTATTCTTCTCACCACAATTGTACAGAGTGGTTATCTGAATTACCATAGACTTTGTCAGTTCGAACCAGTCTTACCATTCACTGTTGAACTCTCTCATCAAGGCATTTCTGTCCACAGAACTGCCACTCACTGGATGTTTTTTGTTTTTGGCACCATTTGGAGTAAATTCTAGAGACTGTTTTGCGAGATCAGCAGTTACAGAAATACTCAAACCAGCCCATCAGGCACCAACAATCATCATGTATATATACATATATATATATATACTTTAATGTGTCAATAGGAAATATCAATTTTAGAATTCCAAACATTCCTTTTGCAATTAGAATAGAATAGAATATAAGAGTCCTACAACAAATGGTGTGGCATCCACAGAGCCAGGATCTCAACATCATTGAGTCTGGGATTACATGAAGAAACAATTGAGACAGTCTAAATAGATAGAATAACTGTGGAAAGCTTGGACCATCATATCTGCCAACAACCAAGAAAAACTGTGAGCAGGTGTACCTCTAAGTATTGGTGCTGTTTTGAAGGTGGAGGCTTTTTTATGTTTACTGGTCTTTGTATGACATTACTTAATACATGACAATGATATGGTATTATTTCTGAAGACATCCTCATAATATATATATATATATATATATATATATATATATATATATATATATATATATATATATATATATATTTTAGCTCATTAGCTGGGAAATGGTGTCTCTACATTTGCTGGGCTGTTTTTCAGCTGCCAGGACATCAACTATCTGTCTCATTCGCTTTGATGTCTAATGAAAGATGCTGATTGGCTGCTTCTGCCACCCACCTCACCATCTCTTAGTATGGTAATTATTTCTGTGGGGTACACAACATTTTACCTTCAGGCTTTCAGCTGTAAGCATGAAATAGAATGACTTCATGACTCTAAATTCACATTTCAAAGGGCTTAGAATTTGGACTTTAGAGTGTACTAATTATTTTTCTCTGTGTGAGTGTTGTTTTTGTGGTTTACAAGGAATTTTTTTAACTTACTAGTAATTACAGGGGTATTATGCTATAAAAGTGGTCTGAGGACACCCCTAGTGTCCCTGTAATTCAAACGGCTTTAAAAACATACTAAACAATGTTTTATTATTTTTTTTATGTATCCAAAATCCATAAGAGAAGTTATCTGCACACTAAATGAGAAACAGACTAGAAAAATAAATTACATCACAGAACCCCCCTTCCCCTCATTGCCCAGGAACTTCAAATCTGAAGAAGAAGAATTTGCAGATTTCAAATGACGAAAAATAGGAGATGTGTCTTCTTGCCTCCTGATGGCATTCATGTGTTCAATAATTCTTGTACGCAATGCACCTTTTGTTTTGCCAACACATAGCAGGGGACATGGACAGGTTATTATGTTTACAATATGTGTAGTTTACAGGTGATCATTTGTTTGATTTTATAAGTTTTATACGTACATTGATGTGTAAAACATTACATTTAACGTACTGGGAACAAGAAATACAGTTGTTGCATGGAAAATGAAGAACTTTTTGAAAATGTAAAAATGACAAAAGATGTCTGTAAGGGCTAGGTTTAGGAGTAGGGTTAGGGGATATAATATATAGTTTGTACAGTATAAAAATCTTTATGTCTCTGGAGAGTCCTCATAATTATATGAGTACCAACCAAGTGTGCCGCACAAGCCCTCAAAAGTGAAGCCAAAACGTCTCGATCACCCCCCGGTGACTGGTCCTAGTATAGGTCATAAACCCCGCCTCCCCATGTTATTCAACGGGACGTGAGACCAACTAAACAATTCAATTACACTTCACATATCTTTTTCCAAAGATAGTTTCTGTCATTTACTGTAGTTTCTATCACGTTGATGTAATTTCAAGTGTTTGTTTTCAAAATAAGTTTGTTTATAGTTAGTTATTTGATGCTATAAAAACGGTGCTGTGACATCATGATTGTCAGCTGTGATTGACAGGTTCTCTGAGCAAAGTAGTCACTGAAGCACCAACAGACTTTTTTTCGGGATATTCGGAGGACTGAGGAGATTGGAGCTTTAAATTTAATATCTAATAATTAATTATTTCACACCGTCATAAGTCAAAAGTCAAAAGTGCAGGGGCGTGTGCTTGCAATTGATTCAGTGAGAGTGAGGGTGGGGCCTTGATTTCGCGGCTTTACTTCCTGCTCACTACTGCTCAGGTCTGGTCCCGAAATCGCAACTGCGCAGACTCAAGTCCCAAGATGTCAGCGCCATATCGGGACACAGGCGGCTTTAGTTCTCACCAATGGAAAAAAAGCGAAGGGGCGTCGTCCATCTTTTTTTACAGTCTATGGTACCAACATATGTGTGTGTGTGTGTGTGTGTGAGTGTGTGTGTGCGCGCGCACGTGTATGTTCCCCCCATTTACCACATTATACTGGCTGTAGTGCCATTCTCTCTCCTCATATCAACTTGAGGCGGCAACAACCTGACTGCTGTTTTAGAGAGTATAAAGGAAAGCTCAGATTAATCAATTTTTGGCTTTTCTATTTAGCATCAACCAATCCTGTTCACATTTAATGCATTTTTAATGAACAGATCATTCATGATAAATCTAAAGTTAATTTCATAAGTTATAAATCCTGAATAGTGGTTAGCCAGTTCACAATTTCCCTTGATTACTCTTCACAGATGGCCTTGTTCTGCTGGTTGAGCTAAAAGGAGCTCATAAACCCTGTCTCTGAATCTAACCAAATGATTGCTTAACATTTCACAGGGCAAAACAATCTGCACTCATTCCATGTCCAGCAAATTATGATGAATGGTCATGTTATAAGATTTGATTTGTCAGTGCAGGATATTACATGGTAATTGGCACTGCTGTTATGACAATGTTTAACATTTACCGAGACAACTAGTTCTTAAAGTAATCAGCAAGAACAATTTGAAGAAAAAAATCAGTCACAACAAAAACAAATAAACAAAATAAAAAAAATCTAATTCATCGCAGTATAGATTATGTTAGAAATGCAATGTGGCAATTTAATGTCACAACCCTGCATTAACCTTTTTTCTACCCTGTCTCTGGCACTGTGTCTCAAATGCTTTGTTTCTGTGTACTACTGCCCACTGTTATGATTGGCATAACAGCAGAGCAAATGTCCTCCCCTCATTACAAGTGTGGAACTGTATTTTCCAAGAATGAAAGAATGAAAACATTTATTTAAAGCGATTTACAAAATCACCTAAAAGAACTCAGTCCAGGCAATCAGTGATAGCTATATGTCCCAATTTATGTGAAGCATGCAATGAAACAGTTATTCAACTTAAATAACAGTAGAAAACTGATCAAATTCGCCACACTGATTCTCGCCAATACTTATCAGGCATACATGATTTGATAAAATAGTGCTACATAAACAGCGAACATAGTCCAGATGAACACAAGCTGCTAATGTGAAGGGTTAATAGATATGTTTCCAGCTGTAGGTAGAGTGTAATACGGGACGGTCAACCCGGGATTCCTCTGTCTGATCACCTGGCATCAATATGCATCCCGTGATCTCCCTCAAATTATTCGTGGGGTCGACTGGGGGAGGGGGTCTTCCTAGATAGATTTGCTGCTTAAATATGGGACAGTGGCCATCCCAATGCATTAATCTGACCCAAAATACAGGACGTCATAGCTAATACGAGACAGATGAGAAAGAAGAAGTCCTCACTATCATATACTTCACCATTATGTTTTGTTGCGCTCCACGCTTTGCATTCATATTTCGGTGATGCAGCCATGAACACAGCACATTTTGTAAAGGTGTAAATCAAGTTGCAAGAGTAAGAAAAAATATCAGCAATACTTTAATGATTTGCGTAAGTGTAATTCATATGTTGTAAATAAGAAACTTAATATTAACACAAAGTAGATTTTGGGCATGGCTTGGGAGGCGGTTCTTAGGGGCCGGATAATACAGTATGCCTCATTCACCAAAAAATGTAAAGCAAAAGAACTTGTGCAATTGGAAGGGAATATTAAAAGTGCTGAGGCAGCGCTGAAGCACAGAATGTCTTCTAATGGCCTCAGAGAACTGACCCAACTGAAATACAAATACAATACTATTTTGTCACAGAAGGCTTAGTCTTAAAGGCACATCCACCTGCTGGTGATGCCAATCAGAAGATGGGGACACAACCCATGTTTTTTGGTGGTGTGTTAAGATCCAAGATTTTTGGTTGAGTGTTCAGAGTTTTAGGTGTGACGTATTGGACACTCAAATTTCATTTTTCCCAGACTCCGTTTTATAGGTGATGGGGTGGTCATTAGTATAAGGGATCAATATATAGGAAATTGGGTCCTAACCAGTGTTATGATTGGCAGGAAGGTCATCCTTAGGGGATGGAGGTCGGCTGTAGCACCCTCATTTCAGGACTGGTGCATAGAGATGGGTGCAATAACAAGGAGGCTAAAGGCTACAGTCTCTAGCGTCAGTTGCTAGTGCACCTCTAAGGTCAGGAGTGTGAGGTTAATACACATTTCAAAGCTATCTCTCAGCTGGCCACTGTTACACTCACCCCCCTAAACCTCACTCCCATCCGGGTCACGGCACCATTGTGATGCTCCTGTTCTACCCGTATGGGACTCGAACCGGCATTGGAGGTGGGTGCGCTAACAAGGAGGCTAAAGGCTACAGCCTCTAGCAGATGAGGTCAGGAGAGTGAGGTTAATACACATTGCACAGCTGTCTCTCAGCTGGCCACCGTTACATACATATATATATATATATATATATATATATATATATATATATAGTACATATATGTACATATATATGTACTTTACTTCATATTTTTCAGTCCTCCTGCTGTTCCCAGGTGTAGCCTACTTCCCTAATGATCACATTTTTATGACAAACTCTCCTTGGGCTGGTGGTTTCTTGTGGACATTCTCCCTCATCAGTGTTCTTCTTCATTGAATTTTCAACATTTCTGTATTTCAACATTGTATTGACTTTTTTGCCAGTGAAACACAAGTGCTTTACAGGTCATATACAGAGGTCATGCAACAAATATCTGAGTTGTCAAATTTCAATCATGTTTTTTGTTTTTTTTTTCGGTCATAATAGTTTAAATATCTCTGATACTGATGTTGCCACAATATTGTAAATTAATAATGACTTTGCATAGTATGTGTGAGTCTGATAAAATTAATAATTTGCAGAGTTAGGGAACTTATTTTTAAAAGAGTACTTACATAATTGGTGTTTCTTGCCGAGAGTGGCAGAGCACGGCTGATGATCTCATTCCTGTGCACATAAACAGTGAATGCAAGTGAGAGAGAGAACAATGTACATGGGAAAAGTGATGTGCAGTATCAAAAATACAGAATTAATGATAGTCCTAACTGTGGAGAGCACATCAATATAAATACAAAGCCAAATCCTGGACATTTAGGGGCATTTTTGAAATCCTAGCTGGATGCTTTTTCCAGGTCCAAAAAAGAGGACATGTCCTTTAAAAAGAGGACACATGGTCACCCTATAACAGATAGTCGCATAATACATTCCATAATAAATTATATATTTTACCAGCAATTTTATTAATATAAACATATTGAGAACAGAAAAAAAATCCCTTAAAATGCCATATCTCATTTAATTATTTAATTAAAAAAGTAAACTTAAATATGCTGTTGGGTTGTCTATAACCACAAAATGTCTAAAATATGATTTGTAAACCCTAAACTCTTAGGGTTTACAAAGGAACTAAGCATTCCTAAACTTGTACAAAAATACCCTAGTGAGTTTGCACATCTAAAGCTCGCTCTACAGAATATGTTACCTGATCATGGGTCAGAGTTGTTCAAGTACCAAATCATGGTGTATCTTCTGCTCTTACTTATTCCCTAACTCTCAATAACCTTACACTGACACAATGGTAGCTTTTACAGAAAAAATGTGGGAAGCCTCACAAACTTACAATGAGTAAGATGTAAGTTGAATGCCAGTGTGATGATGCACCGGATGTCAATTCATGGGACCCTGAAGTCTTTGAAAGGATTGAATTACAAGTTCAAGCATTTGTGGGGCTGCTAAAATCCTTGGGACCACATGGGCATGCTGAATTGAGGTGTGGTTTATGTAATATTTCAACATTTACCCTTCTGGAGTTCTCCAAATAGTTTTAGTCTGAATCATGGTGTCATAACAGGAAATGTATAGGTGACTTTCAGTCAAAAGGGGTGGCCAAAGCAAAGTATTGAGAAACTGAGACATCAAAGGCCAAGGCTAATGTCCAGCATGGATTGAGCAATCCCTCCACCAGCACACATTCCCCTCCAGTTAAACCCGTCACTCTAATTGAGATCCAAGTGAAAAACAAAGCCTACTGTCCCAGACAATTTCTTTAGTCAGTACCTCAGCTTTCAGCAGCTCACAATTCAAACTAACAATTGCTGTTGGAAGTGCGTCAGGTCACATCTAGCAGCACAGTGCAATCTGAAGAAGCCTTGCACCAAATGTAATGTTAAACATATTCTAATACTCCATGATATTAACCACAAGTCAGCTAAAGACACCTAACTAGTTCTATGTTCTACTGCAGCAACTTTATACTTGGACAAACCTGGGACAAATAACTGTGTTTTGCTAAAAGTAGTAAAAGTCGTAAGTAACGGTGTAAGAGTTGTAAGAGGCATGAGATCCAAACCATGCACACAAACAAGTAGGGCTGCAACAACTAATCAGTAAAAATCATAAATATCAATAATGGAAATCATTGACAACTAATTTAATTATAGTTTAGTTGGATATGAGAGGTGAGCACGGAGAAGCTCGTCAGTGACGTCAATTTACAGCCCAGTGAAAAATATTTTGCATAATTAAACTTAAAAGTTGTCCAGTGCAAAAGAGCAATTTATAAACACTTCAAAGAAGATCAAAATAAACATACGGTTTATTGTGAACCGGTTGCTGCATCAGGTGCCTTGAAAGAGGGTGTGTGTTGTTTGATGAGCTTAAGAGTTGTTTCTGTCCAATCAAGTCAAATTTATTTGTATAGCGCTTTTCTCAACAGTCACTGTTTCAAAGCAGCTGTACATGCAATTATGCTATAACAGAAAATTAAATATGCTGCAGTTGGATAAAGTGCATAACTTTTTTATTGCTATTTTCTGTTTTATGAATTCAAAACTATTTTATATGTATTTTGCAAAACTGTTTTTTTTACAACAATCGAGTCTCCCTTAAACTTCATTGAGCAATTGAGCGTGCACATCATCAATAAAATGATCACAATGGAGAAAGGGAGCATACATGCAACATCATACCTCGATTTCAGTTTCATTGTAATCAATTGTGTAGCATTCATGGATACCACACTGATGTCTCAGAGGTCAAAGTGTACCAGTTTTTAAAGTGTTTAAGATGATTTCTCCCCCAGATGTGAGGACATGTAATACAATGAGCAGCGATGCTATTTTCAGCAAAAGAGTGAATTTGCACTGCGTTTACAGATGATTGCTTAACTGTGTATATGTAGCCGGTGGGTTGAAAACAATCACCACAGGATACAAAAAAATATTTTGGGGGTTTTATTCTGACTGCTGTTTGAAAAAAGAGAGGAAGAAACAAAAAACAGTGGTCAATGGGGCTGTATATAAAATAAAAAGAATAAAGAAAATAAAAAAACAGATATGGTTCAATGAAATAAGGTAGAGGCTAATGTCAAAAGAAAATACAAACAAGGCATTAGCCTTCCCATATACTTCAGCATACATCACCTTAATACATGCTTATTGTTATGATTCTCTATTGTTTTGCCTTGTGTTTTCCCCCGTCATCTGTTTCCCTTGGACTACACTTCCCATAATCCCCTGCTCTGATCACTTCCATCTGTTCCCCATTGTTTTCACCTGTGTGTCATTTAACTTTATATTATCCTTCATGTATATAATGCCCTGTTTTTCTGTTTTCTTTTGTCAGTTGTTAATGTTTCTCCCCAGTTCATGCTCTGGTTTCAGTTTCGTTTGTTTTCGTTTGTTTTCGTTTGTTTTCGTTTGTTTTCGTATGTTTTCGTATGTTTTCGTATGTTTTCGTTTGTTTTCGTTTGTTTTCGCTTGTTTTCGCTTCCTGGTTTCCTGTCTTGCCCTGTTTCCATGTTCAACCTGTTTTGTATTTAGTTTTATTCTTATTAAACTAAACTGTGTTTAGATCCTGCTCTTGTGTCCTCCCTCATTGCTACAGAACAAGTTACACACCAAAATGGATCTAGCAGTGCCCTTCATTCGGCTGACCTGAGCGAACTTACTCATCTCAGAATATTCCCATCTGTTTTGTATCCTTGCCAAGTGCACAGACTTTTCAGATTGTACCCTGAAGTCCATGTACTTTACTGGTCTCATTGCAAACTAGTGGAGTGAGTTGCCGGCAACCGGAGACTACACGTGGGATGCATATGTTGAGTTGATATTAGAAACATTCGCTTCATCGAATCCTCCTCAATCTATCACGATTCTGGTTTCCGAGTCCTCCATGCCATGTCACAACCACACCTCAGTCTGCTCAATGCTATGTCACAGCCACGCCTGAGTCTGCTCCATGCCATGTCACAGCCATGCCTCAGCCTGCTCCATGCCATGTCACAGCGACACCTCAGCCTGCTCCATGCCATGTCACAGCAACGCCTCCTCCTGCTCACAGTGGTCGTCTCCAAGTCTCTGCCTATGCCCACGACCACAGAGGTCGCTCCCGAGACTCTGTCCATTCCCACGACCACAGAGGTCACTCACAAGACTCTGCTTATGTTCATGAACACTGAGGTCATTTCCCAGTCATCCTGGACTCTTAGCCTCGAGCCTGCCACGGCTCCACCATCTACGAATTCACCCCTGGAGCCTGCCATGGCTCCGCCCCCTCGAGCCTTCCACTGCTTCACCCCTCAAACCTGCCACGGCACTGCCTTCCATGGCTTCACCCCTCGAGCCTGCCACGGCTCCAACTTCTACAGCTTCACCCTTCAAGCCTGCCAAGGCTCCGCCTTCTACGACTTCGTTTATGTGGATTTTGGAGTTTCCAAAATTTTGGCACCCATTCACTTGCATTTTAAGGACCTACAGAATTGAAATATTCTTCTCAATATCTTAATTTGTGTTCTGCAGAAGAAAAAAGGCTTACACATCTGGGATGTCATGAAGGTGAGTAAAAGATGAGAGAATGTTCATTTTTGGGTGAACTATACCTTCAAGTTGTTCATAGAGGCTTCTGGCGCCAATGGTTTCTACAATCTACTTAGGCTTACGATGCTTTTGGGAAACTCAGCCCTGGTCTTACTTCGCACAGCACTAACTTCCAGGTTTACAGACTCACTCTGAGTGGCAGAAGGAGGTAGAGGTCTAGAAGACATCATTGTGCAGGTGGATTCTCAGTTACCTAGAGCTTTTTGGTCAATTGGGAGGGTTACCAAAGTTATACCAAGTGCAGATGGACATGGATAACTGCAGGAGTACCTGCAATACCTGATGACACAGTCACTTCCTAATTGCAGGCCTTTCTCAAGGACAAATTTAGTGGCTGTCCAAAAAGCCCAAAAATTTGTAAAAATGTCCTCACCAATATAGTGAAAGTTGTTGAAAACCCACTTGAGGACATTTTATGTGGTCTTCACTAGTAGAAAAAGGTTCATAAATTGACCAAATCTTGTTTAGCTTTACGTTTATTGATGTACACAGGTTTCGATTAAGGGTTAGGGAATAGAAAACAGCATGAAATCAATGGAAGACTATGAGATTCCCTCACTTATAACGTGAAACTAACCTGTTTGAATGTAAATATCTCAGTCTGTGCCCCTGTAAATAACAAACATAAAAGCCCCAGTAACATCACTTGCAGCCTTAGATGGCCCTCTTCCTGATGATGTCCTTAAAATCCATAGCTTTAACAATGTTATGCACCGGACCCTTTTCACACTTCTGGGTTTTGGAATGCAGTATTAAACGATTGCTGAGTAAACTTTGATAACGGTGAGTGGGAGTGAATGGGAAACCACAAATATAATTAATGCGTATCCTATTTGCTCCAACATCAAAAGAAAAAATGAAGAAAAAAATTAGAACGATGGATTCCACCCGTATTCTGTCATTCTCTCAGCTGCTGTGTTAGAAACCTCATTGCATCTATCGCAACTAATTTTTTTGTATTTAGGTTTTCACGAATTACAGGGTAATATAATAAAAGGTATAATGTTATAAATTTATACTAAATAATTAAAAATATTGCTAATATAAAAAAGCTATATTTATGCTGTTAAATAATGTGTAAATGGGTCATCACAGTCTTTGAAAAGGGTCCATTCTTTTAAAGTGGCGCAATCACTTCTGTCCTATTGTAGACCACAATTGAAAAATAAATGTGAGTCTTGCTTAATGCAATGTTAACTGAAAAGATGAGATTAATTTGCAGGGCTAATGTATTTCATGTTGCACATCTCACTTGAGGTTTACTATTTGAGATTTCTGACAAAAATTGCATTTATTTAACAGACACAAAATCTGCAACAGTGCCCCACATAATTACACAAATCGTGTTAATGTAAACGAAGAAAATTATTTCCTTCAGATTTTTGCCAATGACCTTGTTGTTTTCAGTTAACACAGAACAGGATGTATTGGGTGACCAGATTCCTGCTTGTGGAAACCTGGACAGCCCCCTCCCAGCAAAAATAAAATGTACATATCCTTACCTAGGTGTAGTTCAGCGTGAAGTAGAGGGTTCATCCACATCTGTAACTGTTGTCACCTTGTACTTTTCACTGGTGCAAATTTTCTTAGTGTGTGCTTGTCTTTCAAGAGTTAATCATAAATTGCAAAGCAGTCCAGTCCAAAATTAAGACATATGAAAAACATTGCTTTCATACTGAGCCCCTAAAGGGTCAAGGTAATGGGGAAGAATTATTTGGGGGAAATAAGCAAATTATTTAGCATTCTCTTGCAAAATATTGTATTCCCCTGAGAATTCCCCTCGCTAATTATATTGCTTACTCTCGCAAAATGTGCATCATAATGACAGTCTTCTGCCAGTTCTTCTCTGAGTATTCCAGGGTTATTCCAGCTTTTGAGTTCAACAAGAAGAGAAAGCCAGTGCAATGAAAGAGTGCATTGCACAAATCATAATCTTCAATTTATGAATTTGTGAAAATAAAGACATCACAAAATTACAACAAATGCGAGTGGTCAAATTGAAATGGAATGCTGTGCGCACAACGAAATCACATATTATTTTTGTTTTTGTTGTTGTTGTAATGGTGTTTCCCTCTTCATTAATAAATCAATGAATGCTACCTTATGTGTGGTGAGTGAAGGTTTTGAGCTTTAAAATAACTGCAATTCAGAACTCACTATTAAATCATTCGACTTTGTGTTTGGATCTAGCCTTTAGTTTAGCCACTGTTGTTGCGCATGATAAATGGCCACATAAACATAACATAAAATAACAGTTGATATTTGAGCATGTGATACTAGGCCTGTTGTTTGGGAAAACATGAGATATATATATATATATATATATATATATATATATATATATATATATATATATATAGAATGTATGTATAGAATCAATGCCACGTAGCATTAAGGCAGTTCTGAAGGCTGAAAGGGGTCAAACGCAGTATTAGTATGGTGTTCCTAATAATCCTTTAGGTGAGTGTATATATATATATATATATATATATATATATATATATATATATATATACTGTATATATACATATAGGCTGTCAATCGATTAAAAATTGTAATCAACTTAATTACATGGTGTCCCAATTAATCGCGATTAATCGCGATATACAAATATTTGCTGAGAAAGCAACTCATATAACAATAATTCAATACATATATTTAAATATAAAAAATATATATATATATATATATATATATATATATATATATATATATATATATAAATAAAAAAAATTATCAGATAATTAAAATGCATTACATTCTTGTAGCAGAAGAGTTAATCATTAATAAGACAATATAAAAGCAGCTTTAGAATACAATGTATTGTTTACTACTTATTTATTGATCACAAGTCAATCATTGTCATACAGTTCACAGCAATACATTTCACAAGTGAATTTGTCAATCAGTTTGAGATTTAGTATGAGGGCTTGTTTAATTATATTCATTACATAGTGCAATGGTTTGCAATGCTTTGGAGTTGTTGGAGGTACAAAGAGTATTAATCTATTAAATAATCTATTTAAAACAAATTCTCCAAAATACTACTGCGTGGGCACATTCCCAAAAAAAGGTGAGGGGCAGATTCATCTACAGCATCTATTTCAGGGAGCATGTTTCTTAAATAAAGATTGACTGGGTAAAAACGGTGCAACAGTTTAAAGGACCTAAACCGGTAATTAAATATTTGTGAGGTAAAGACCATACGATAGGGTGATCACCTGGCTATTGCTCTGTTGCAGGTCAGCAGACCTGATTTTGCGGGACAATGTGGGACACGAGGGAGAGATAACTTCCTAGGTGAACAAATATTGATTTTATATTAGATGTATTTTTGCAGTGATGTTACATGTTAATGACGGCGCTGTGAACGTCACTCAGTTTGGCATAAGGTCTACGATACAAACTAATTTTAACAGCTCAGATCTACTCAAATAATAATCTAATCGTTAAAAAGCATATTTCCAAATAAGCACATCAATTCCATTATTAAAGACTAGAAAGATTAAATGCATTCTTACCGGGTTTAGTGCATTTTGAATAAAAACATTTTGTCTGATCTGGCTGCTTCAAGTAGGGCCTTCTCATTCATAATGACTGCAGAACTCCTGGCAGGTGTAGGTGTTCACTTTCACCAGGAGTTCACTTTTGATGAGGTCCACAAATGCTCAGTTCCTTGTCTCTGTCCATGCAGCGGTCATCAGTGAAAACACCTTCTCCGTTAACGTGTTGGTGACAGCATTGCTCAAAGCCAAAGATATCAGAGCTGTCATGTTTGGGGCACTGAAATGCTTCAGCTTTGCAGTCCGTGAAACTTCGGTGGCATACCCTGCACTCTCCTTTTTTAGGGTCACCTGTAACTGGCTTTAACCATGTATGTATTTTCTCCAATTCTTTATTATACGAACAAAGACACTTTTTCTTCATGGGAGCTCCGGATAGACCCATTTTTCTGTTGCAGTATTTTTCTCCTGCTGTGACAAGAAAAAAAGGCTGCACTGCGCATGTTCAGTGTTCCCTTTACAAAAGGGAACGCTGAACATAGCTTCACTATGATGCTGCGCTGCTAAGCGCTATGGGGAACAATCCTAGTTGTGACCGAGCTGAAATAATGTGTGTAACACGTCAATGAACATTGACCGGAATTTATAGCCTCGGCTGATGTAATCATTAGATGTACCTGCTGCCAGGCTATAAATGGTTACGTCACCAGGTGTCGTCAGAAACTCTTTTTTCAGAGCGATTCTGTTTCTGTGTGTTTTACAAACCCTGTCAAAACTTCCTTTCCTCTGTTAGGAGTTAGAATTGGTTAGGCAGTGTGCAGTGAACATCTTTCTCTTTTGTCTTCTGTTTAGAAAATATTATATATATATATATATATATATATATATATATATATATATATATATATATATATTTCTAAAAAAAGAAAAGAAAAAAAGAGAGAATGACTGAAAGCCGCAAACGATGCCTGTTCTCGCTCTATAGCTGAAGAGGACACGCATCAGTTTTTGCTCTGTTTGTATGGGGGTAAGAACACGCTGCTCTCGCGTTGCAGCAGGGCGGGTGCGAGCACTGAGATTTGTTTTAACAGGCAAAGTGCTTTGCGCTCGCCTCGCTTGCTACCGGGAGTCAGCACTCACGAAAAAAAAAAAAGTTAAAATCGTCCTTGGGGCTCTTGCATTGATTTTGCTGAGGAGCAAGAGACAGGTTGATCCCTTTCTCTAGCTCTCTCCCCAAACCCAGCTGGTCCTTCACATGATCTCGAAGCGTGTTTCGACGCTTCTTCGGATCATGAGGAGGATCGCAATTCTCTTCCCGCCTCCGAGCTTTCCGGCCGCAATAAAAATTCTATGGAGGAATTGCTCGATGTTGTTACTCGTTCGGTTGCCAGATTGGACCGGCCACGTGAAAAAGAGACCCCCAAACCCATCAAATTAGGGGATAGATTTTATCTTCCAGTCTAAGAAAGGGAACGCCTCATGAGTCCCTTCCCTTCTTTGATAACCTCCATCAACCTCTGGGGTTGAGGCTCAACGCCAAGAAAAGCATTCTCTCTCCCACTCAGAACACTGTCTATCGGGGCATCGTATGGAGTTCAATCACAATGCGGGCACAACTGTCTCCCGCTAGGATTGAGTCCATTCAGATCACCCTGAGCAAAGTCAGGCTAGTCTCAGGGCTGACCGCGTGCATGGTGATCCCTCTGGACCTTCTGCTCATGAGACCGTTTTTGTTGTGGCCCAAAGCCAGGGAATTTCTTCCAATGGCCAAAACCCGTAGGCTAATAAGGGTTACGCACCTCAGGCTTCGTTCCCGTTTTATGTGGTTCAGACCCTGGTTTTCTGACTTGGGTCCCACTCTAGGTGTGTCTTGTTGTCGCAGGCTGCTAACGACAGACGTCTCCCTGACAGGCAGGGTAGCGGCCCTAAGTGGTCGTCCAGCTTAAGGGGATAGGTGGGTCGTCAGCTCGGTTGTCACAGTCACTGTCTCGGGTTGACGGCTGTATTTCTGGCCCTGAAATACCTCCTCCTGAGGTTATCGAGACTTTTTTAAATGCCAGGCTTTTTCCACTTGGAACAAGTTTGGGTGAGATCTTAGGGCAGAAGAGGACCTCTTCGCCTCTATGAATAGCGCAATGTCGCCCTCTTGGGTCTGGACGTTAAGACACATACATGACCCAGAATCTTGGCAATGTTCACCAGCAAGGGTCTTGCCTCCCATTAATGGCGCTGCGCTGGCCGAACAGGATATGTTTCTCGGAGTTAATACCTCTCCTCGACGGCTCACCTTGGGCAATTCCTTCTCATCCTTGGCCCGAATTGTGAAACCTTTCATGTCTGGCCTCTAAGGGTACCAAATGAGGTTCACAGGGTTTTCTCTTGAGGTTATCGAGACCATTTCAAGTGCTAGGGCTCCCTCCACTTGGAACTGATCTGGGTAGATTTTTCAGGGCAGAAGAGGACCTCTTCGCCTCTGTTGATAGCGCAATGTCTCCTCTACTTCCCGAGTTGCCCAGTCCCCCCCCGGGCTGATCGTGGGGACGCAAACTGCCAGTTTGCTTCAGTTCTGGATTTTCTGTAGAAAGAACTGTCAGCGAGCCTCGCCACTGCCAGGTTCTATGTGGCCACTGCGGTTTGCCACAGCTTTGTGGGCAGGGTGCCCTCTAAGAGGCATCCTCATTATTGCTCGGGCCTACGAGGCGCACGGTCAAGTTTCGCCAGTAGGTTTTAGGGCGCACTCTACCAGAGGGCTCTCCACCTCTAAAACCTTGGCTAGAGGTCTCCCTCTGCAGCAAATTTGTGATGCGGCAGGTTCTCCTCTCTGCACACATTCATTGGACTTTTTTAGTTTGGATGTTCTGCACTCCATGCTCTTATGACCTTGAGTCGACATCTCAGCTCATGCCTGAAAAAGTTTGTGATGCGGCAGGCTGGTCTTCTCCGCTCACATTCATCAGTTTTTATGACAAGTTTGTGTTGTGATAGGGTTCTCTTCGCACACATTCATCAAACTTTATGGGTTAGATGCTTTGCTACTCCAGACTCTTTATGCCCTTGAGTCGACATCTCAACCCATTCCTAAACAAGTTTGTGATGCGGCAGGCTGGTCCTCTCTGCACACATTCATAAAAATGTTATGGTTTAGATGTTTATGCTACTCCGGGCTCTTATGCCCTTGAGTCGACATCGCAAGCTCTCGCGTTTTTGTGAGTACACTGCACAACCGTAGGGGTCTGGACAGCCCACAGTGCGGTGACGTGGGTATTGCGGTTCCCATAGCGCTTAGCAGTGCAGCATCATAGTGAAGCTTTTTGTAAAGGGAACGTCTCGGGTTACATGTGTAACCTTTGTTCCCTGAAAAAAGCGGAACGAGATGCTGCGCTTCTTTGCCGCACTGGGATGTCCCAGGACTGCCCTTCAAAAAGAAGTATTTGACGACACCTGATGACGTATCCATTTATAGCCTGGCCGCAGGTGCATCTAATGATTACATCAGCCGAGGCTATAAATTCTGGACAAGTTTGTGATGCGACAGGCTGGTCCTCTCCAATGTTCATTGACGTGTTACACACATTATTTCAGCTCGGTCACAACTAGGATTGTTCCCAATAGGGCTTAGCAGCGCAGCATCTCGTTCCGCTTTTTTCAGGGAACAAGGGTTACACATGTAACCCGAGACTTTTCCTTATTAACTTGTTTTTATAGTGATTTTGTAATTAAAGGACGATTAAATAAAATTATGCCGAAATAATAATAAAGATAAAAAAGACAAAATTGAAATGCGGGACACTGCTTATGACTTACGGGACAAAGCTTCCAATTTCGGGACTGTCCCGCAAAATGCGGGAAAGGTGGTCACCCTACCAAACGACCTGCGTCAGACATGCTTGTGTCGCGTCTCGGGTGTGTTGCGTCATAAAAATAAAGTGTTTAGGTCACTGTGTCAAGTTAAATATAGTTTAATACTCAATCTTTAAACACATATTGAGATCCCTTAGTTCGCATTTGAACCCTTAGTAACGCATATCTGTGTTGTTTTCTTCATTGTATAAACTGTGTGTTGCTCACACAGCTTAAATTTCACAATTTCACCACCTGTATACTGGCGTAAATTTTTTTAATGCGTTATTTTTTGTATAATTAATCACGGCGTTATTAACTCGTTAACTCGACAGCCCTAATATATATATATATATATATATATATATGTATATATAAAACAGTTGTTTTTGTACTTTTGTTTTATTTTTTTTATTTTTATATATTGCATTAAAAAAATATATTTTCTTATCTTTTTTTTTTTTATAGGCTATGCCATACATCATATTTATGTATGATCATGTAATGATGCAATACAGATAGAAGTCACTGTATCTTCTTACTCTTTACATGTTTACAAAATACAGTTTTCCACAAAAAGTAGGCAACGGCACCTGTCATCTCGACTTATCTCTCATAAATTCAATAGCCTGCAGAGCATTAAGGAGCAGGAATGCATATACGAGAGCACAAGTTTTGCGAGAGAATGAAAATTAGTTTGCGAGAGAATGAATAGTTTCTCGAGGAATGCAAAGTTTTGTGAGAGAACGTAAACGCATATGCTTATTTTTTCCCCACACCACAAATTGTTTTCCCACCACCTTGGCCTTTTTGGGGCTCTGTACCTTCAAAACTGTTACACTGAATCCAGATTTATGCGGTGTCCATGCTGTGTTCATTAATGAGAACACACGCTCCACAGATGCAGATGTCCCAGGCTAGCATAAACAAACTCCATGACCTTGGACCCGAAGTTGATGGTCTTGCTCTCCAGCTCACGAAAAACTTCTGTCTATCTCTCAGACTCGGCCGTCTTGTTCATGCTCCACTCGGTGATGCGACTAGTGAAAATGTTTTTTTCCTGCAAGCCCACTCATCAAAGAGTGTGGTTTTGTCAATCAAACTGAGATCGGCATTCTGGAGTAAAAGTGTCCAAGGCTGCTCTGAATGTTTTTCCACTCTGGGATGTATCTCAGTAGGGCCCACTCATGTGTTCTCCAATGAGCTGCTCCAATTTTGGAGGTAATCCATCAATGCTGAATAAAAGTTTCTGACTGCACAAAATAAATCATCCGTTCGATTGTCACCAGCTTCAACCAGGGCATCCAACTGCTTTTTAATGTGTGAGGGTATGAATGATTTCTCCAGCCTGTCCTGCAAGACTTTTGTCAGGTCATGAATGTGCAAATCTATGGACGTGCACAACAGAATAAACTGATTCTGAACTTTGCTTGACAAAACAATTGCACTTGGTGTGGTACAATTACTTTTAGCAGCATCCACATTATTATTTTTTGTATGAACAAGCTGTGCGATGTTGGTCCAGACTCCATGGGCAATGGAAAAGCGAACTTCACAAATCTCACACCTCACTTTACTAGGCTCTGTCTGTGACAATTTTTTTAGAAATGTAATCTCTTTTTGAAGATCCTCATTAAATGTACATGCAGGCTTCCTTAACATTTTTCCAGTGGCAATCATCTGTGTGCTCTTTCAAACTGACTCTTCAATCAGTTCACTAACTGGATGTCTATTGATAGGGGATTGTGATTGGATAGTTTAATCAAATCGTGCACTTCAAATAAAACGGTGTGATTTTATTGGTTTGACAAGTCTTATCCTTGGCTAAAAATGTTTTATCCCCTTTTATCTCAATTTGGAATGCCCAATTCAAACTACTTAGTAGGTCCTCATGGAGGTGTGGTTACTCACTTCAATCCGGGTGGCAGCTTCTGAGACAGTCAATCCATGCATTTTATCACGTGGCTCATTGTGCACAACACTGCGGAGGCTCATGCTGTTCTTTGCGATCCACGCATGATTTGCCACAAGCCCCATTGAGAGTGAGACCCAATAATCGTGACCAAATGGAGGTTACCCCATGTGACTCTACCCTCCCTAGCAACCGGGCCAATTTGGTTGCTTAGGAGACCTGGCTGGAGTCACTCAGCACACCATGGATTCAAACTCGATAGTCAGTGTTAATTTGTGCTGAGCTACCCAGGCCCCTCCTTGGCTACCTTTGATTAGAATATTCACGTGACTTAGAAAGCTTCATAGGCAATAGAGACATTTTAGGAGAGGGGAAATATGGGACAAAACACAATGATTTCAGAATAAGTCGGGACACTCGAAAAAGTGCTTAAATACAAGACTTTCCCGAGTAAAACGGGATGTCTGGCCAGCCAATGCATATATCACTTGTCAATCAAGGATGCAACAAACACTACAGAGTGACTTTAGCTCAAGACGTCACAGCCAACTTTGTAGGCTCGGACCCTAGGGCTTCAGCCCGCCTAGCCCTTATATTAATCCAGCCTTGCTGATAGGAAATGTTCTGTCTTTAGCCTGAGATATTTCCCCTGTGATTTTCAGATAATTATTACATGTTGTAGACATCTCAAAAAGACAAGACACTTCACTGTACCTGCCCGTAAGCACAGTTCCACTTATCCTGCACAGAGCAATAAATGCTAATTGCTCTAATGGTGGGTTTGAGTGTGAAACACATGTACCAGATGATAAGAGGATGTTTGAAAACGACAATTGTTGAAAATGTATTTTTGAAGTAAGAGCTAAACTGTTTATATATATATATATATATACACTGATCAGCCACAACAGCAACCCACATCTCAGATTATTTTTTTTTAAAGACGAGCTGATCCCGATCAGTTGGCTCTGACTTTAACTCCTTGGAGGGTGATAGCAAGTCTGCTAAATAAAACTGGTATATAATATAAAAAATATATATTGTGTAAATACATTATATATACAGTATGTACACCAATCAGTCTCTAGACAAATAACATCCAGTGAGGGCAAGTTCTGCGGATGGAAATGCCTTGTTGTAGAGAGAGGTCAGCAGAGAATGGCCAGACTGGTTTGAACTGACAAAGTCTATGGTAACTCAGATAACCGCACTGTACAATTGTGGTGAGAAGAATAGCATCACAGAATGCTATTCTGAAATGCAGGTTGGCACTGTTTGGTGGCACGAGGGGGACCTACAAAATATTAGGCAGGTGGTTTTAATGTTGTGGCTGATTGGTTTATATATGCAGTTATTTATATATATATATATATATATATATATACACATATATATATATATATATATATATATATATATATATATATATACACTCACCTAAAGGATTATTAGGAACACCTGTTCAGTTTCTCATTAATGCAATTATCTAATCAACCAATCACATGGCAGTTGCTTCAATGCATTTAGGGGTGTGGTCCTGGTCAAGACAATCTCCTGAACTCCAAACTGAATGTCAGAATGGGAAAGAAAGGTGATTTAAGCAATTTTGAGCGTGGCATGGTTGTTGGTGCCAGACGGGCCGGTCTGAGTATTTCACAATCTGCTCAGTTACTGGGATTTTCATGCACAACCATTTCTAGGGTTTAAAAAGAATGGTGTGAAAAGGGAAAAACATCCAGTATGCGACAGTCCTGTGGGCAAAAATGCCTTGTTGATGCTAGAGGTCAGAGGAGAATGGGCCGACTGATTCAAGCTGATAGAAGAGCAACTTTGCCTGAAATAACCACTCGTTACAGCCGAGGTATGCAGCAAAGCATTTGTGAAGCCACAACATGCACAACCTTGAGGCGGATGGGCTACAACAGCAGAAGACCCCACTGGGTACCACTCATCTCCACTAAAAATAGGAAAAAGAGGCTACAATTTGCAAGAGCTCACCAAAATCGGACAGTTGAAGACTGGAAAAATGTTGCCTGGTCTGATGAGTCTCGATTTCTGTTGAGACATTCAGATGGTAGAGTCAGAATTTGGCATAAACAGAATGAGAACATGGATCCATCATGCCTTGTTACCACTGCGCAGGCTGGTGGTGGTGGTGTAATGGTGTGGGGGATGTTTTCTTGGCACACTTTAGGCTCCTTAGTGCCAATTGGGCATTGTTTAAATGCCACGGCCTACCTGAGCATTGTTTCTGACCATGTCCATCCCTTTATGGCCACCATGTACCCATCCTCTGATGGCTACTTCCAGCAGGATAATGCACCATGTCACAAAGCTCGAATCATTTCAAATTGGTTTCTTGAACATGACAATGAGTTCACTGTACTAAAATGGCCCCCACAGTCACCAGATCTCAACCCAATAGAGCATCATTGGGATGTGGTGGAATGGGAGCTTCGTGCCCTGGATGTGCATCCCACAAATCTCCATCAACTGCAAGATGCTATCTTATCAATATGGGTCAACATTTCTAAAGAATGCTTTCAGCACCTTGTTGATTCAATGCCACGTAGAATTAAGGCAGTTCTGAAGGTGAAAGGGGGTCAAACACAGTATTAGTATGGTGTTCCTAATAATAATAATAATCCTTTAGGTGAGTGTATCTATATATATATATACACACATACATACATACACACAATTATTATATTTATTTATTATATAAAAAATATTTACAAATTTAATTTAGAACATTTATATGCAGAACATGACAAGTGGTCAAAATAAAAAAAAAAAGATGCAGTGTTTTTAGACATCGAGTAATGCAAAGAAAAGTTCATATTAATTTTTAAACAACACAATACTAATGTTTTTACTTAGGAAGAGTTCAGAAATCAATATTTGGTGGAATAACCCTGATTTTCAATCACAGCTTTCATGCGTCTTGGCATGCTCTCTACCAGCCTTTTACATTGCTATTGGGTGACTTTATGCCACTCCTGGACCATGTGGAGGATCTGTGATGATCTGGGGTGCTTCAGCAAGGCTGGAATCAGGCAGATCTTTTTTGTGAAGGACGCATGAACGTGATTTAAAAGTGATTGAAAATCAGCGTTATTCCACCAAATATTAAGGTAAAACATTAGTATTGTGTTGTTTAAAAATGAATATGAAGTTGTTTTCTTTGCATTATTTGAGGTCTGAAAACACTGCATTTTTCTTTTTTTAGCCAGTTGTCATTTTCTGCAAATAAATGCTCGAAATTACAATATTTTTGTTTGTAATTTGGGAGAAATGTTATCAGTAATTTTTGGAATACATTTTATTTTTAAATTTTACTCAAACACATACTTATATATAAATCAAAACAATCCACAACACACAAAAACACATTATACAGTGTTATTTTATATATTTATCAACAAGCACAAACAGTTTTCATATTTTTGAAGCATTACATTAGTTTAAGCAACACTAGGTACAAATAACCAAGCATACAGAATATTAATGTTTGGTTTTCAGAGCAAGCTTCTATAGTGAGCACATGATCATGACCGTTTTTCATCATGCAGTTAGACAGTTTATCTTATTTATTTAATTTAGTAATAGAAATATGAGATTGTTCCTATTGGGCAAACATACTGTTGAAATACCTGGATTTAAAGTGTGTACCAGGTGTTTCAGGTGACTAGTGAGTTCAGGTATCGTGATTTTAAGATCAGTTTTTCAATTAGAACCCAATTTACTTGTTTTAATAAACTCGTCAATGCCTTTTTTCTTTTAAGAGATTGTGAACTTGGTTAATCTAAATTTACATTTTTAATTTGTCATTGCAGTCAGTTAAATTTAAATGATTGATTACTTTGTATGTGTACAAATTAACTTTTGAGAAGGAAATGGTTGACAAGGTATTGTTACGATCCCGTGATGTCTGTCCCGTGTTTTCCGTTTTCACTTATCACGTTCCGTGTCACAATCCCTTGTTGTCTGTACCGTGTTTTCTGTTTCACCCGTCACTAGTCACTTTCTATGTCATGCTCCCTTGTTGTCCGCCCGTGTTTTCCGTTTTACCGTTCACGCTCCCTGTCATGTCTTCCTTGTTGTCCGCCCGTGTTTCACTTTTTCTGTGAAAACTACACTTCCCATCTTCCCGTTGTTTCCGGCCCTGTCTGCGTGTTATTGTCCACACCTGTCTGTCATTTTGTCATTACCGTGTCTCTTTATTTAAACCCCGCTGTTTTCCCTTCCTGTTGTCGTGCATTAACATTTCGTGTTTCATGGTTACCGTCTATGCTCATTCTCGTATTTGTCCATGTTCTGTATGCCCTTTGTTCTTGTTCCCTGCAGCCTCCAGCCGTTCGTGTTTTCCCTGTTGTGTCGCCCGTTCGAAGACTACCCTCCCCTTCGTGGAAGTTGTCTGCCTGCACCCCTGCCTGTGTCTTACCCAGCACTTGCCTATATTTTCCCATCGTGGACTTTTGTTTGTTCCAGCGTTTGTTTGTTTTCGTGTTCCTTCTCAATAAACTGCATTTGGATCCCAATCACCCTTCTGCCTTCTCCCACTTCCTCAGTTCATTACAGGTATCACAAGATAGAAAGAAAGAAAGAAATAAAAACAAAGCTTTTGTTGCTGCATCATTAATCAGAGTGGAAAGGTTCTGCACCCAGATGGGAAGCGAGGTCTGGCAATCATGCGAAAGGCCCAAATGAAAAGGGCCAAGCCAACCTATTCCTCTTCCTGCATTACAGCTCTAATGAACACTGGGATAATATGTTGTCTACAGCATGGTTAATAAAGGTCTGCACAGCCACTTTACAACCTAAATAAATAAATATCCTTGTCCCTTTAGAAATAAAATAGCAAAATTAAATAGCTTTCTTTTTGGTTAAAATAATGTTTTTTATTTTAAGGTTAAAACTCTTATGGGATGTTTTTTTTTCTGACAGTCTTGAAGGATTTTCCATGTTGCCATGTATGCTGGGCACTTGTTGAGTGCTTTTCCTCCTATCAATTTTCTAAAGAAATTCATGCAGACAGTGATAATTGTCAACAAAATTGCTTTCAAACATTTAAACATAAGCCTTTAGAACAAAAGTTCTTAAGATCATAAGAACACATAGTACATTTAAACAGTTGTTCAACTTTGGACTAGTATTTTGGTTTAGGAATATGAAGTATGTGTTTGGCAATTCTTTTCAATCTCACTGTGGCATTGAAAGAAAAAAGTATACATGTGCAGAATCACTTTTTATATTCATCTTCACTGAAGAATTTAAGCATTTTTGGTGATTAAATTGAATGCTCTACAGAACATTAAACATATATTCAAACCATTTTCTGGTTGGATTATTAAAGCCTATACTGTAGGTTGTGTGCATTTTTTAATACATTACTCAGGATATTGTGTTTATTGTTTGTGAAGTGTTTAATAAGATTTCAGAGAAATTCACTCTAACATGTTTAGCCTACCAATATATATGAGTTCTTAGTATTCTGTAAAATAATTCAAGTCATTTTTATTTGTATTGCGCCTTTCTCAACACATATTATTTCAAAGCAGCTTTACAGAAGTTCAAGCATTTACAGAATATAAAACTGTAATGTCTATATGTTTATGAGTCATCATTGTGTAGTTTGATAAAATACGATTGTGAATTGTTTAAAAATAAGTAATTCATAATTGGTTAATGGGAGAAAAATAACCTTGGGAGAAACCAGACTCACTCTGGGGGCCAGTTCCCCTCTGGCTAACATCATGAATATAATGCCAATATTACTTATGTATAGTGCAAAGTCATGGCTAAAGTTATTAAACTAAGTAAGTGTTAAGGGTCAATGTTTAAACAAAGATTTTGTATGAATCGTAAGATTAATGACTAATGTCTTTGAAGTCCATTCTGTATTAACTGCAAGAGTTCACATAGAAGCAATTGTCCTTGTTAATTGGCTGATGAAGGCTTTTGTTGGCAATTGATAGTCTATGTATTCCATTTCAAGAGTGTAGTCCATTAATAGACCAA
Source organism: Xyrauchen texanus (assembly GCF_025860055.1). Classification (NCBI taxonomy): domain Eukaryota; kingdom Metazoa; phylum Chordata; class Actinopteri; order Cypriniformes; family Catostomidae; genus Xyrauchen; species Xyrauchen texanus. The sequence goes on from NC_068276.1 coordinate 40,879,961, forward strand.
GGTTATGCAGGCAGAGATCAGTGATGTACATCACAGTTCAACCTGGCCGGTAATTTCAGTGAGGTTCGGTGGGGTTCATCCTAATCAGAATCAGAATCAGCTTTATTGCCAAGTATGCTTACACATACAAGGAATGTTTCTCGGTGACAGGAGCTTGTAGTGCACAGCATTACAAAAACAATACAAAAACAACAGCAAGACATAGATAATAATAATAAAAAACTATTATAAACATAAGTACATATGCACACAGACACACATATACATAGATACACACATACATAGTGCAATTCTAATACAAATATGTTATCTGTTATGTACATTGCATTTTTTTTTTCTCCAGATGAATGAAATGGCAGAAGAGGTAGGTGTGTTGGATAAATATAAAAAAAGACTAAACTGTGTATTCTGCCCTGCAAAAGCAAAAGACCTTAACTCAGAGTGTGAAACTGAGAAAAATGACTTTAAAGTTTCTGTTTTGTCCAGACAAAAGTATTATAGGTAGGCAGGGGCGATTCTAGGGTCAGAGCTTTAGGGGTGCTGAACACCCAATGAGCCCCACTGCCACCACCCACCCTCTTTTCACACAAAAATAAACAATATGTCTATTGAAAAATAACTTAATCATTTTAACATTGGTTCAACTAACTCCAAAATCCAGATTTGTTTTTCTTTTTTTTTTTAGACCTTTTCAGAGCACCAGCTTAATTGTGAGAGTTCACACAGACAGCCCCCTGTAACAAACACAAAACCTTCTTCACTCAGCTGCTTTTCCTGACCGTTAACTCCATGTGCCAGGTACAGAGGAGAAGAAGAGAAGCATTTTTACTTACACATTTTTTAACTCTGGGACTTTTATTACTTATTTAGACACAGAGGGCTGATGGGTTACAAAAATAAATAAATGAACTTGTGTAATAAATAAAATATCATTAAGAAGCACTTTAAATGCTCTAAAATAAAAATAATTAAATGAACACAAGTAAACAAGAATTAATAAAACTTTTCCCATCTTGTGCTAGGCCTACATATAGTTATTTTGCTGTGATGTCCCCTATGAAAGTATAAACTAAACAAAAACATTAAAAGTTTCAATTTAATCCAATTAGGCCAACGTGAACACGCTTAAAAAGAACTAAGAACATATATCTGGGAATTTCATATTATTGTAAGTTTTTCAGACAGTAGAATGTGCTGATGTTCCCTTCTCAGCAGGAGTCAGAACTACAGCTGTTAAACTGGATCATTTCTTTCTATGAATACCCTGATGTATCTGTGTAAACATGGACTGAACATTGTCACATGCCCCCATCTCAACATATAGTAATAATACCTATACTGTCATCTCATCAGACACCAAACAATGGGTTGCATACTCAAAGTAGGATATCAATATCAGAAAAGAAAAATATTACTGTACAAGTGAGGCAGTGGTTTTTAAAAGGTGATGAACCCAACATTGTTTTAAGAGTTATCCACAAACTAACTATTATGATCATGTTACTCTAGGGCTTTTCATTAGTTTTCTAATATCTTTAATAATGTAAAAAAAAAAAAAAAAAAAACAACACTGTCAGGTCATGCCCCAGTATTTATGGAGATATTAACCGTACATCAGATCAAAACATATTTATGTATTTGTCCATAACAAGTTTAACCCTTGACCACTTCAATGTTAAACTATGATGTTTGGACAGTGCATGGTTTGGCATGACTTGATAATTCCTAAAAAGCTGACATCAGTTCATCGCGATCTCACACATCTCTGTTATTATCAATGAAGCTTTCATAATATATACACTTTATTTGTTATAATTAGAGGATTTGCCAGCATACAGAATTCAGCACTGAACAAAAAGTCTGTTTTGAGCGGTGAGGGAAGTCTATCGTAAATGCTTCTGATTGGCCATTGCGTTCAAGAAATCAACACATATTTTTGTGATTGGCTACATCGATCAACGCTGCAAACATGTTATTTTATTCTCCCTATACCCGCACACACAGAGTGAGTGGAATACCGCCCGCGCTCCCTCTTATAATGTCATCACCCAGTTACTGTAAAAAAAAAAACATGCTACCTTTGAAGAAACCCCAATAAATGTTATTTTAAGGCATTTTAAGACTTAAGAAATTTTTTAAAATATACATATTGAGCACTTAAATTTACACATTAATTGGTTGTGGTGGTTAACCTGCAATTTAATTTACACTTTAAGTTGGAAGTAGATAGATACCACAGAAAACGTCGTGCTTGAAAACTAGCAAAACCACTTACTTCTCGCTGTGCAACTTGAAGTGACGAATGAAATTTGAAGTTGTGACCGATGAATCACTTATCTTGGCACTGCAGATATTACACACAGCCGTTCTTTTCTTGGCCGTATACGCATGATCTCTAAACCCAAACTTTATTATCCTCGGGGCTGGAGCTGGTGTTGTTGTTGCTGTGTCCATGTTGTCCGCGGAGGGATCTGCTGTTTTGGCAGGCGGCAAGCGGCTTCCTGATTACGCATGCATATAAAGAAGAGTAGCTTGGGTTCGCCGACTTATTGGAAAATATATAGTTCATTCTTAAATATATAAAAAAATCACAATAATTGAAAAACATTTTTTTCCACAAGCCATTTCAAGTAAATAGGCACAAGTCCGAGTCAAGTCTAAAGTCACAAGGAGCAAGTCTAAAGTCAAGTTGAGTCTTTCCAGAGATCTAGTCAAGTAAGTCTCAAGTCCAGAAAATTGTGACTCGAGTCTGACTCGAGTCAAGTCATATGACTCGAGTCTCCCACCTCTGATATATATATATATATATATATATATATATATATATATATATATATATATATATATATATATATATATATATATTAGGGCTGTCAATCATTTACAATTTTTAATCGAATTAATTACATGGTGTCCCGATTAATTAATCGGGATTAAATTGCATTTAATCGCATATACAAATGTATGCTATAATATTAATAAACAATAATTTAATATATATATAATGATTAAATAATTATACATAGTTATCTTTAAGGCAAGCTGTCAATCACAATCTATTTCCACATTCTGTCTTTGTTTGCCACAGCATCTGAGCGCAGCATTGGCCTCTTGTTGCATGGTAATATCCCTTATGAAATTGCTGTCATCACAAACTGCAACTTCATATATGTCAGGATGTAAATGGGTTTTAAGTGACAGTCCATCTCAGAGTGGTTGGTAATAGGCCATAACAAAAAAATTATGAGATGTTTTATTCTGGTGAAGAGGTCAGTTTGGAGAAGTCATGAGGTGATGTGTCTTCTCAGATAGAAATGCTACATCTTAAGACTCAATCATCACAGTTCAGCATCATACAAAATATATTCAGTGACAATCAGATTAATACTGCTACTATTACTAATAATAATAATAAATATAGCTGCAAGCAGCAATGTGATTCCTCCTCAAACTTCAAATCATTTAAAATTGATCAGTAGAAGGTTGGGGTTAAACCCTCCCAATAGAGGAATACAAAAAACATGTATTTCTGTCTGAATCCTAAGCAAAACATTTTCAGTGTACAGGAAAATCCATCATACTGGACCTTATGGATCCTTGAGGCTTTTTTGTTTCCAATGAGAAATGAGGTATGTACATTAAGTTTCAGACGAATTTTACAAATTGGGTGAAAATGACATCAGGTTGAAAATTGGACATTTGGGCATGGTTTGTAGCACCCCCTAAGGGTGAATGTGGGCCATTCTTGGTTTGTGGGTTCCTGTTGGCATGTAGTATCAATGTACCAAATTAGAACATTTTTGAACAGAAAATTAGACTTTTGGGCATGGCCTGTAGCGCCTCCTAATGGCGAATGTGGGTAATTCTTGGTTTGTGGGTTCCTGTTGGCCTGTAGTATCAATGTACCAAATTAGAAAAGTTTTGACCAGAAAATGAGACTTTTGGGAGTGGCCTGTAGCGCCCCCTAAGGGCGAATGTGGGCCATTCTTGGTTTGTGGGTTCCTGTTGGCCTGTAGTATCAATGTACCAAATTAGAAAATTTTTGACCAGAAAAGGGAACTTTGGCATGGCCTGTAGCGCCCCCTAGGGACGAATGTTGGCCATTCTTGGTTTGTGGGTTCCTGTTGGCCTGTAGTATCAATGTACCAAATTAGAACATTTTTGACCAGAAAATGGGAATTTCGGCATGGCCTGTAGCGCCCCCTAAGGGCGAATGTTAGTCATTCTTTGTGAAGTACTTCAGAGTGATGTCATCTTGAAGCATGTTAGGTTTGAAAAACCATCAGTCAAAATTACATTTGATTTATTGACATGTAGATATTGTTAAAATGTGGACATTTACGTAAACACGCCCCTTTCAGCCATTTTTTATCATATTCATTTTTCCTAAGTGATGTTTTCAAAGACTTCAATTCTACACATGTGTACCAAATTTCATGTCAATTGGAGCTACAGTTCAGGAGAAGAAGAGTTTTGTAGGTTTTCGCAAATTTTCACTGAATGGCGTGGAAATGGTATCACTTTGAAAATATTTTTTTGGGGCGTGGCCTATAGCGCCACCTATGGGCGAATGTGGACCATTCTTGGTTTGGGGGTACCCGTTGGCATGGCGTATCAATGTGCCAATTTAGAAAAATTTTGACCTGTGACTTTTTGAGCTATTGGGGCTCAAGGAGAAGAAGAAGAAGAAGAATAAAACTGTCAATTACAATAGATTCCCTCCTTACGGAGGAATCTAATAATAATAAAAAATAATAATAATAAAAAGATTCCTAGTTTCATATATTAGAATCACAATGAGCTTTATTGCCAAGTATACTCACATGAACCATGAATCAGTCTTTGGTGACAAAAGCTTTCAGTACACAAATACATTTGACAGTAAGACAGAGAAATGTAAGTGCAGCGTAGTTTTAGCAGGAAGACTAGCAGCTGTACACCATTGCACCATTAGCTGGGTAATTCCCAGCCAATCACATGTGAGCTATTGCTTTATAAGTCTGCTCACAATCTATCACATTGCTGTTTCAGTGTGCTAACATGACAAATAGACATGTTTCAACCTCTCCAGGCCACAGGAGAACCAGTGCACAGAACATCTCTGGAAGCCCGCCTTCCCTTTCCAATGACGTCATCACTTCATTTCAACTTCTTCCCACATTAAACCCATGGGGAGTAAACAACCAGCAAACCCAGATCTTCATTCATATCTCATTCACTTAGGAGCCACTGCATCCTCATCGGATTGCACGACCCGGCGCGGAAGGAGCGTGCTCCACGCCAAGTCCGTCAAAATCATCGGCTCAGGCAGCAGCTGGTTTCCATCAGAAATAAGTTATTATCATATCCATCAAATGCATTCAGATTTAGTCATGGGTGTAGGCCTTCTGTTGCCATACTGCTTGTTCATCATAAAGTTGCAATCCTGTTTGTTCATCATAACGCATCTGCATCAATATCAAAAGCCAGTATTTCATGTCAACAGCGCATTTACTCTCATAGTAATGGCAGGCAATCGCATGATCTCATGAGGGCAACTTGGTCAAAGTTCATTCACATGTCATTCACCGTGCTGCATGCCCGAGCGTTCCCTATCGGGGAATTAAGATAATTATTCAGGCATATTATCATGTACAGTCAGTGCTTATTGTACAGGGTCCCATTACTCCATCCAGTAAGATATCCCTGTCTTGCTGGTCGCTTTCGCCCAAATCACGTAATGGGTGCTTTCCAAAACAATTTATCATCCCTATGCCCTACTCACTAGGAAAGAGCCCATGATGTGGACATTCCGAGGGAGCATGGCATCACAGTTTAACCTGTTGATGTGCGTCCCCTTTTTGAGCACAAACCATTAAAATGACATATTTGAACTTAAATGGATGTATTTACTGGACCCTTTGGAGTATAGACACATTTGTAGTATCTTTTGAAAGAAGCCACTTTGGGCTTTATTTTCCAAGTTTCAGAATTAATATATGTTGTTATTTTTAAAGTTAGAGAACTATGAAGTTTATAGTATATATTTTGTGCTGAACATGTTTTTATAATAAAACAATAATAAAAGTGCCAAGACAACCCAGAAATGCAATGTTCTCAAAGCCACAAGTCTAAATAAGTTATGTTTAAAATTTGAAGACGATCTAACAAAAAATGAGGCTCCTATGAGCTTTTTTTCTCTGTAAAATCGCTGGAAGCGTACAGAGTAAAATGAAGGCTTCGCCTCTCAATGTCAACACAAACTCTGACTGCACTGCTTGTTTTTTTTATTTTATATTTGTTGTTTTGTTTTGCAATTCATGGTCACCCTACTTTTCCTGTCTCCCCCTCTTTTACTATTCCTCCCGGTCTGACGCACACTTTAATTAGATTAAGACATATAGTACTTTTCCAAACATTCTCCCAAGACCTAAATGGAACATAAATGATTGAATCCCTATTATCTAAAGCAATTATGAATTGATACCTGAGGGAAGAGGCTTCTGACATAAAACATTCAATATCCACCTCTCATCTCTTCTCCCATGTGGTCTCCTTTTAAAATGTTTACTTTCCATCATGGTGCTCTGTTTTTTTGGCATCATAAAGTTATAACATTCTTCTCAAGGGCGTCTTTATATTAAGAGTGGCTCATTGAACCTCGCGGCTTATACAATGATGCAGCTAATATATGGATTTTTCCCGCTTTCAAATTTTATAAAAAAAAATAAAAAAAAACATTCTGTGACGTGCTCAGTTTTTTGGCGGCGTGAAGCTTTCATAAGACCAATGAAATTGCCGAACGGGTTAAGGTCAAAACAACTTTTTTTGTTTACTGTTTAGATTAAATCGAGCGCGCTCAAACTTCCCATCATTCTGATTACGGTAGTAATTTTTCACCCTCACCATGGCAAAGACATGGAGAAATGCATATGATGCAGCTTTCAAGTTGAAGGTGATTGATCTGGCTGCTGCACGGGAGCTTGGTCTTAATGAGTCGATGATAAGACGCTGGAAACAGCAGCGTGATGAATTGACTCAGTGCAAAAGACAACTAAATCTGAGGCTATTCAACTCCGACACCGAAGGAGATGACTTCAGTGGTTTCAGTGCACAGGACAAGGAAGATAGTGACCAATGACTTTCTTGGTAGGCTACTGTTTACTGCAAATGTTTTATTACAAGCCATGTGTGGCAGCGGGGGCGTGGTCAAGCGCCCATTCGGGAGAGAAAAGCTATAAGGGCGCTTACACCTGCGCTAAATTATGTCTAACACTAGTGTCTAATTTCAAGTGCCCTGCTTCATTTGTCCTTCTTGGGAAAACTGTCACACGGGCACCAGTGTGACAGTTTTCAGCAGGGCACTTGACGTTCCAGGTAAGGCTTTTAATGGCCACAGCAATGTTTACAATCAATTTTATAAAGTTTCTCAATTCTTCTATGCGCCAACACTAGACTGACGTGTGTCACTTTCTCAGCTCTGTGGCTGCTGCCTTTTTATGCCGCTGTCCCCATGCTTACTGAAATTAGACACCGGTGTTAGACATAATTTAGCTCAGGTGTAAGCGCCTTACCGCTTTTCTCTCCCGGACGGGTGCTTGACCACACCCCCGCTGCCACACCGTGTTTCGTTAAAGCCTGAGTAAAGTTAATTTGTTTCAATGTACCGGTAGGCACCTGCGGCTTATAGACAGGTGCGGCTTATTTATGTTCAAAATAATATTTTATTTAAAAATCAGTGGGTGTGGTTTATATTCAGGTGCGCTCAATAGTCCGGAAATTACGGTACATTGTAAGACCAAAACTACAGGGAAGAACATATCGGTTACGAATGTAACCTTGGTTCCCTGAAAGTGAATAAGGCATTGCATAATGATGCATTTGGGCCTATCAGTGATCTAACGTGGTCTGAGGCCTGTATACAATCATGCCAATTTATTGGCTAATGGTGTTTAAGTGGCACAGCTAGGCATCGATGTGGTGCTGCATCAGTGGCTGACAGCGCATCTTTACATGTTTCCACCTATCAACCTGCTACAATTTTTATTTTTATTTTAAGCTGCACAGAGGGTTCGGGATGATCATGTTCAATTTCTGTTAGTGGCACTGTACTGGCCATATCAAGTATGGTTTTCGACACTGGTCTCTCTCCTGGAGAGAATGCCTTGGGAGATTTCAGTTAGAATATGCATGTTGTCTCAGGTACGGGGCAGCATTTGGCACCCCCCGCCCGAGTTATGGAAATTGTGGGTGTGGCCCCTCAGCGGGCCCCTCTTTTGAATTATGGTTTATTCCCCGCTGTGGTTGATCCATCTTAAAAGCTAGAACTCCTTCAAAGACTAGGTTATATTTGTTTAAATTGTGTATTTCTTACATGTATATATGCTCTTATTTTGCTAGAGCGTTTTAGGGCCGGGGCTTACCCCAGCAACATTTAAAGTGTATCTGGCCACTGTAGCAGCTGAGCATGCACTGTTGAATGGAGTTTCTATTGAAATACATTTTCTTGTCTCGTTTTATGTGCGGAGCACGCAAGCATAGATCTTTTCATCCCATCCACGTCCGTCTATGGGGAGCCACATCACGGGCTCTATATAGGCGAGCGCTTGGTGCGATCTCACCGGATATTCTGTAAAAGGCACGAGCCTATGCAGCAAATAGAGAGTATGGCCAGCTAAGCAATGTCTTGTTCCCTTTCAAGGAAACATCAGCGTTGTGTAATGACGCAATTGGGACGAATACCATCAGTCCATGCGAATGGTAGCTGCCATCCTTGTGGCAAACTTACAGTTGCGCACAAGTGAGCTAAAGAAATAGAAATCTCAAAAACATACTCCTAATCCAACAGAGAGAACTTGGGAAGCAGGAGACAAACTCTCCTAATTATAAAATCAAACAATATTATGTGGAGAGGACCATCCTGCCACCATACAAATATCTTCCAAGGATGCACCACTTGCCAATGCCCATGAGGATGCCCTGCTCCTTGTAGAATGGGCTCGAAAAGAGGCGAAGGTAAATCACATGCTTGTAAGCACTCAAGATTCCATCCACAATCCAATGAGACATTCTCTGCTTGGACACCAAAGAACACAAACAACATAAGATCACAGGGCCCATACTGGGCATAGCACATGTAGCCTCTTATGCTCCTCCGACTCAAATGGTGGAGGAGAAAAGGACTGCAAATTAATAATATGCGAGCGAAAGGACGCAGACATGACTTTAGGCAAATTGCCCACACAAGGTCTTAGCATGACCTTAGATAACCCTGGTGCAAAATCCATGCACAAGGAATTTATTGACAGGGCATGCAAATCACCAACCCTCTTAAACGATGCCAATAATTAAAATTGAATAATTAAAAAAAATAAAAAATAAAAAAATGCAAATAACAGGGCCAAAGTTTTACACTTTACACTATAAGCGTTGCTGGAGTAACAACCACAGTTGGGAATAAACAAAATAAAATAAATAAAAATCATTCAAAAGAGGACCACATTGAGGGGCCAAACCCACAATTTCCATAACTCGGGCCGGGGGTGCCAAATGCTACCCCACACCTGAGACAATATGCATATTCTGACTGAAATTTCCCAAGGCATTCTCTCCAGGAAAGAGACCAGTGTCGAAAACCATACTTGGATGGCCAATACAGCGCCACTAACAGAAACTGAACATGATCCTCCCAAACCCTCTGCAGAAAAGAGTGCAGCAGGTTGATGGATGGAAACACATAAAGATGTGCTGTCAGCCACTGATGCAACAGCACATCTATGCCCAGCGGTGCCAGGGGCGAGATAGAAAACCAGAAGGGACAGTGTGATGTCTCGCTTGATGCAGACAGGTGGATTTATCCACTGACTGACTGTGACTGACCGGCCCTTCCTAGTCGTCCTTGTTTCATAAAGTTGCGTAAAATTATTTAAGTCAGTCCCTACTATCTTACTGCACATTTGAAATGTATTACTCAACTTATCCCTATTTAATGCACTAAGATTTCCAAACCAGCAAGTAATGGACAAGTTAGGACAGATTTGATAATACAAGTATAAACCATTTTCATAAGAGACATCCATATTAAAACTATGAAGTTTCCTCAGAAAATTAATGCGCTGAAGAGCTTTTCCTCTAATGAAAGTGTTTGCCTCAAAATGTAATTTGTCATTGAGTACTATACCTAAATATTTGTATTGCTTGACCACCACTACATCCTGTCCATTTATGACAGCAGGCACAACATGTGCTGGATTCTTATGGAAATAGATGGAGATCTCTTTTGTTTTTAAAATATTGCCGCTGACTACCACCCCTAAAGTTGCATCCAGGGCATGCAGAGTGACTCCAGCCAGGTCTACTAAGCAACCAAACTGGCATGGTTGCTAGGGACCATGACTTGCACTATACATAAGTAATTAGATTCCTCCTTAGGGGGTGCTACAGGCCATGCAGAAAAGAGCCATTTTCTGGTCATAAATGTTCTAATTGTGTACATTGAATGGCCCACTTTCGCCCTTAGGGGGCGCTACAAGCCATAACCAAATGTCCTATTTTCAAAGAGATGGCATTTCCACCCTATTTATTAAATTATTCTGAAACTTAATGTACATACCTAATTTCTCATTGGGAACAAAAAAGCCTCAAGGATACATAAGGATGGTTCCCCTTCTGTCGCTCTCTTACGTTGTGTCAGAGAACGACACTAGGGGTCTCTCTTGAGCGCCGATATTCACCTCTGTACTATGAAAAAAGGCCAATGAGAGTTGGCAGCCAGTATTTGCATGTCCCGCCCCCGGACATACGGGTATTTAAGTGGCGCAAATACGGGAGTTCATTCAGAAAATTTCTTCGGAGCCGATGGTCGTGTTTGCAGACTGCTGCGTATTACACACCGAGTTCCTGCTATCCTCTGCTGCATGCTGTTGGATTCTACGGCGCACAACAGCGGCTTTCTCCTGTTTGCACGGCTGTGCACTTCCTGCCCCTGAGCGCATCGACAGTTGCAGATAAGAAAGATCTCTCACGAGTCTTTCATTCATAAAAGAGTGATTTTATTTAAAAGAGTAATTTCCTCTAAAGAGCAAAACACAGCGGCGTTGAGCGTCCTTCTCAGGACGCGTCTTTTTAAAGACGGTTTTCGCCTCTGTGTAGTTTCTGGATGCGGTGATTCTCCCCACCTCTGACGGTCATAAAAACTGCCTTGCATTCCTGGGTTGCGATTACACGCAGGCAGCGTTTTTATGAATGGTCTATGTTCTCAGTGCGAGTACATAACCATGACAGCATTGCGGTCGTAGGCTTTTTCTTGTAGTGAGAAAAACCGCTTCAGCCGCCCCGCGCCTCGCCTCCTTCCTACGGGATTGAGGCGAGGCGCTGGCGATGAAAACGATCTGGGGGCAATGACGGGCTCCGTTTTCGTCGGGTGAACCCCTCGAAACCCGCCGCCTCCCGGCACGCTTGCTTGTTTCCGTCCGAGCTCGGGATGAGCATTCTCTCCAATGGGTTATGTTTTCAGTCGCGAGAACATAACCGCGGCAGCGTTGCGATCCCTGCTTTCTCTTGTAGTGAGAGAGCCACTTCAGCCGCCCTCGGCCTCGCCTCCTTCCTACGGGATTGAGGCAGGCGCCGTGGCGATGAAGAACGATCTGGGGAGAATAACGGGACGCTTTGCCGGGTAAATCCCCTCGAAACCTCCCGCCTCCCGGCACGCTTGCCGGCTTCCCGCGAGCTCTGGATTAGTGCGGCCGGCTTAACGGCCTGCCGTCCGGTCCCTCGAGCTCCCTGGCATTGGATGATGACATCACCGCTGCATCGGAGAGCGTAACAGCGGCGCCGAGGCGATAACTCACCTGGGCGCCACCTCGGTCCCGCCCAGTCTGAGCCTGACGCACGAAGGTCCGCTATGCTTCCCGGGTAATTGGTTCCGCGGGCATGTGTGCCGCTCACAGCCGCGCCC